>NC_052147.1:199500879-199698379 GCF_902713615.1 Scyliorhinus canicula | reverse complement strand
TGTTTAGGACATTTTCTTGGTATGTCAGATAGGCCGTGGTTTTGAAATGAATTTTATCAATTTGTTATAACATTTCAAAATGTGTAATGAAGCAAGCGAGAAGATATATTGTCGCTTTGGAAACATTTTCTGCGGCTAAGAATGGACAGGGTTGCAAAACTGACAACGGGGAATAACTAATGTTAAAATATAACAGGTATTCTTTGAGATTATTGTTGCACATGTGTTGCTATTTGGTATATTGTAAGTTGTTTACAGACCGTCGGTTCTTAAAATATTCTGTAGAATCCAACCATTTATCTCGGGGTTTATTCTAATGCATTAAAAAGCCAACAAAATCAGGTTGCTTTCAATAACGTTTATTTTCCATGAACAACACCATAAATAACAGAATATACAAAGCTTTTAATTATTGCACGTTTGTATAAGTTAAAATATTTTACAATGAGTGGGTACGTCCAGCAATATTTTCAAGCACAAATACTATATTACAGTTTGACATTACACCATCAGGCCTAAAGGCCTACAGTAAAACATTTAGTTCCATTTTTTGAAAAACCTACATCCGTATCAGTAGTCTGATATATTTTTATAAAGATCGAGAGATTTTGTCTATCTTTTCCTTTGTAACGGGTTCTCTTAATTGGCGGTTCCGCGTGTTTTATTTCAGTAAGCAATAATACAAGTTTCAGCAAATCGCCAAAAAATCTAACAGTCATAAGAATAAGTGTGGTAGTCTGCAATGCTGATGTGATTTTGACATTTTAGTCAGCAGTTGATGCATTGCAAAAAAAAACAACGATTTTCTGTATTAATACTATAGGGTTTTGTTAGGTGTCTAATAAGTTGATAATCAACTCTATTTTGCTTTCATTGCACTCTTTTTGCAGTTCAATTGTAATATCATCAATCTGACCGCCTTTAATCCAACAATGCAATCAGGTTCCGATTTAACATTTAACGCAGTATAGTGTAAACAGCCACCGAGATCGAACACGCCTGCCAACTGCATCTTGCATGCACTTATGTTATCCGCTCTATCCCGTTTTAGAGAGTAGAGTGTAACTTCCCCCTGAATGAGCATTGTACAATAATCACTGAATGGGGGAACTGAAATATTACATTATTTAATGAGTTAATTTACAAGAGATTGACAAAGGGCCCTATGGGAAGTATACACAGTGAAAAAAATTGTGAGTTACATTTTTTCCTGAAGAATCCCATTAAGTGAAGAGTGAAGTGGCTCTATGGGGCGTATTATGGAAATTTCTAGGTTGATTTAATGAGGCTGTTCACATCAGTACCATACTGGTTTCAAGGGAAAGTGGACACAGAATGTCTACAATATAGGTTTCCAAAATTAAAATTGGCAGTGGGACAATGAGGACGTAGCGTTTTTGCAAAATCACTTCAGATAACGAATACCACATTAAATCCTGTACATTCTATGCACCATGAACAATGTTTTATGTATCAAGTCTCTTATCTATCTCTTCTAATGACTTCCCTTAGCGGGTTGTTAGTATTTGACAGCAGGTCTCAGTGCAGGGAACTTTTTTCCAATTCTACGTTCAAAGGAGGTCCATCAAGGTACATGATTGGCAATTTTCGTCATAATCTGCACATTATTAGCATCGGAATTGACATGGCAATAACATTGGCGGTGTCTGATGTGTCTTCCTCGAACTTTACCAAAGTCCTCGAGGAGTCGTTTCTGGCAGAGAACAATTGTCAGATACCCGGTGGTGGCACTCCTGGGCCAACACAGTAGGCATGCACGTACCCAATTTCACAGAAAAGGGTCTTCTTATAAAGAAGGCGTGTAGAATAAATGGAATTGCGTGTTTCCCAAAGTGACCTTCATCTGTAAGCATTATTTAAAGAGACATTATCCGTTTTAGCTGGACATTGTCCTTGCTGCAAACTGTTTCAGAGCAGTTATACATTTCTTGAATTTCGTCCCAGCTGTCTTATCAAATGCTAATGTCCCCTATAATATCAGCTGAAAAGACCATAATGCTTAAAAAGTTCACAGTTTTCCTGTCCAGTCGAGTACAATTAAGAAGACAATTAAAATAACTTTTCAAGAATCCTTAGGGGAGCTTTTGAAATGTTTAGCACTGGATTAAATGAATTCTGGGAAGAATGATTACCAGTGAAACATGGCTATGTAGTCCACACCAAAAGCATGTATCTGTAAAACGGGCGCTTATGGATAATTGTCCATGTTTGCATCAAAGTTGTAATTACTAAGAGGGGCGATGGGTTTTTTTTAAAACAAAAAGTTGAGCAATTTGCCACTTGGGTCTCGATTGGCCTTGGCCAGAACCACCGCCGGGGTGAGTTATCTGGTAAGGGAGGACTCCTCCCGCTGGTCAGGCGGTGACACCGCCGCTGATTTGCTGAGCACTGCGGCCGAGTACGGAAGAAAGCCGCTCTCCGACCTCTGCGCAGTCGCGGTGCACGTGAAGTCGGAGCTCGCGCTCCTGGGCCCCAACGCGCCGCTCTGGTTGCTGTGGCAACTGAGGCAAGAGCAGGGCGCGGCGCCGGCTGGCGTCGAGGCGGCCGCAGCTGCCGCGGCCGCGGCCGCTGCTGTGGCCGCGCTGCTGTTCAGGCCGTGGGGCGACTGGTAGAGGCCCGGGTGGCGGAAGCTGCAGAGCAGCTCGGGCCGCGAGTAAGGGTGCGAGAGGGCGCGGAAGGTGTCGAGCGGGCGGATGGAGGTGGGGAAGGGCGTGGCACCTGTGGCGGCGGCGGCAGCTGCAGCAGCTGTGACGCCCACGTGCGGGTAGTAGTGCAGGGGGACGTGAGAGTGGAAAGGGTACGGCAAGCTTCCAGTGGCCGCTGCGTGGGTCATCATGTAGGTGTAAAAACTTGGGTCAGCCGGGTGGGGCCAGGACATGGCTAGTCGCTGCCTTTTATCTTTCATCCGCCGGTTCTGAAACCAAACCTGGAGCAAGAAAGAAAATGCACAGCGTCAACACATTGCAGCCCATTTGTGTCTATTTACCCCAACTCAATTAGGAATAAATACTTTGCTAGTAGTGTTGTTAGTGGAATTAAAACAATACCTAATTATTCATGCACTGCTAAGCGTACATCTAGACGTCTCCCAGAGGCTATCCAGTTAATCGAAATAATAATGGGTCCGAAACAACATTTTATCATGGCCATACTTTAATATACTTACATTAAATCAAAAAGTGAAATATATTTATGCAAAATTGGATAAAGACACGAGTTAAACAGTATGCACCTTGATCGTAGTTTCGGGCAGGTTTAAAGCGGCCGCCAGTTCACATCGCCTGGGTCTGGACACATAGTTTTCTCTGTAAAACTCCTTCTCTAGCCTACCGATTTGTTCTCGGGTGAACGCTGTTCGATACCGTCTCACCTGGTCAGGACCAGAACCCGAGTTGCCTATTGAACCAGAGTTGCCGTTCAGATTCGTAATATTGGACCCATTCGACGAAGCATTTGTTGAGTTGCCATTGTCAGAATACACTGGGAGAACAAGGGAACAAATACGTTTCAGATCGGTAAACCATGAGTGCAAATTAATAAGGCAACTTTGATGCCACATAATTAATGCTAGCTGTCATTATTACAAATGGGGACTGTTATTAGAGTCAATAAAGTTCTATGCTTCTCTGCATAACCAAATATATGTAGTTAATTTGTGGTAGGTTTCGGTAATTATGTATAGATAAAGGTTCTGAGCTATCCATCCATTAGGCATCTGAATTTACGCGGAATGAATATCCTCCAAGCACTTCTTACTCATTTTGCTTTATCTACTGAGCCATTGGATTCTTAAACACTTTGCTTATCAATATTTTGAATCATGGGCAAAGCGCACCACTAAACCGGGACGTTTTATTTGTACCAACATCTTTTAAGCATAAGAGAAAAGCTCCGTTTGAAAACTCTGAAATTCTGTCCGTTTCAATACAAAACGAAGTTAAATGCAGTTTTATTCATTGTATATTTAGTATTTAAGCCTTCGATTTCACGATGTACAATTTCGATAATGGAACAAACGAATCCGCTCAGCATATTGTCATGTAAATACTAACACTTTTACTGATACGTTTCTTGAAAAAGGAAATATTATTGGCGTAAAAAAATAAAGGTTGTTTTTCCCAATTTGGAGATTGCAATTTTTCCCTACAATTATTCCTTAAGTAAAATCCATCTCTTAACAATGTCAGCGCCTTCAATGTTAATATCACTGTTATTGTTTCAATCCGAATGTATCTTGCAATACAACTTTCAAAGGCAAATATACGTTTTACCGGCTTGTGGTAGTTTGTTGGAAAATAAAACACTTACCAGTAATAAAGAGGATTATTCTGAAAATTGGACTTCGGTTTTTTTTTTATTACAGTTTGTTTACACCCAGTATACCAGCTTTGTTTTCTGCACTGTCAGACCATCGATAGAAATGTATTCCGAATCTTGGATGAACCACAACAGAACCTTCTTCAAAATGGCTCTTCCCCCCCCCCCCCCCCCCCTGTACATTCATTAGACCTTGAGCAGAGGGAACGCAGCTTAATTTCCGAGAAACATTTTAACAAGTAAATGTTTACCTTTGTTTGCATTTTCTTTTAGTTGCGTTGTACTGACGCCGGCTGGAGAGCGGAGTGTCGAACAACCCACATCAACATCACTGTTCATATCTGCTTCTTTCTCCCGGCTAGCAAGTTCTGAGTAAAGGGAGAATTTTTTCCTGGTTTCCGAAGAGGAAATTTCGGACGAGGACGTGCTGTCGCTCGAATGTTGATGATGGAATAAATTGTCTATCTCAAATTTGCCGTTTGTTGGGGTGTCCCCAACAGTGTTGTGCAGGGAGGCGGAAGTTGGTCTGGGGCTAAGACGAGCACTGTGATGAGAATTTTCAAGGGCCTCCTCCACTGCATTTCCCGCTGAGTCTGACAAATTCGAAACCTTTTTGCCAGCAGGACTATGCAGCCCCCGTTCCATCAGAATTATTTCTTTTCTTATTCTCTCCATCCCGAAGCTGAGAGGTGGTTGCAGGCTGATCCTATACTAATGATGACCTTGCAGCTGTGGCCAATTCACATCCAGTCCCGCAAGTGTCTCGAAATTTATCTTTTTGGTGCAAAGAAAAAGTGTTATGTCAATGCGAGGGAACGACTGGTCAAAATGACCCGTGCTTCCTTTTCTCCCGATGTGTCATTCATCAAACTAGTGCTCGTCATTAAGGTACGAATGACGCTGTTCGAATAATCATTTATTGTAACAGGTTTATAAGCAAATAAATACAAGCGGCTGTCAGTGGATGATGAAGGCGGCCTAGCGACAGGCGAATACATCCAGGTAGAGAAGAATCTGAGGACAGCCCCTGTCCTCAGCCGATGATCGTATGCCCGGATGCTCTGGGGTTTGGCCTCTGGGGTGAAATTGACAGTCTGATTAATAAAATGAACATAACAGCATTTCCCTGTACATTTAGCCAGATCATTATGTTCTTATTTTGCTTTGCTGTTCTTATCGGCTTCTGATAATGGCATCTTTTCTCATCACACTTTTGGTTGAAGGTGGGCGAGCATTGTAGGTAAATAGAAGCACTAAGTTGAACGGTTTGTTCCTTCAATTCACATCACCATATTTGCTGTGTTTAGTCAGTTGGGCTGGAAACGCCATCCTGTGTTTTGTTGATAATGTGAAGTCGGATTTCTGGCAATCGCGCTTTAATATTCCGACTTATCCTTTCCTTATTTGTCTTCTCTGTTTGCTGTCCATCTTCTCCGCCAGCCTCTTGTCCTGTCATTGCTTATTTTGTCTCTATTTACATACACCAATGCGGATAACTGGCATGCCCACTTTTAATTGCTGCTTCTCTCTATCTTTCACTTCTGTTTAACCTGCACATATTCGGTTAACATGTAGGGAGTTTTTTTTAGTGTATCGTTCATTGGTTTATTGTAGTGAATATTTTAGACGTTTAAACGCTGACATGTATTTTTGCCTTGTACATCCTAAGAGCTCGAATCAAGGGCAGTGCCCTTTCCGCTATTATGCGTTGTATATTTGAATAAAGTTTCATTTGCTTTTAAAATGTTTGAAACTTTTTCAGCAAGTGAATGATGTCCTTTATACGATCGCTATAACTTGACATGGGTTTGGAGGCAGTTTGGCTGTGTGACTGTGCAACAATCCCTTTCTCCCACTCTCTCCAAGTCCATGCCATATCTATATGGTCCTTTTAATTTCACAAAAAATACACCGTTTGTGTTTATGTTGTGCAGGGCATTAACGAAGGATGGATCCGTCATCAGTTATAAAAACATGTTTTTCTCTAGCCTATCATTCTTCGAAACCAAACCATTGGCGTATATTCTTCAAATTAATTTGCTAAGATTTATTTTAACCTCAGTTTGAACTCCGCACGGTAAGCATTTAGCTCGGGGGGGAAAAGAGACTGTTAAAGGTTAATCCGTTACCTGTAGCTATTACCGATTTACCCCAGATCCATGGGCAGATATAACGGAAGGCTAAGCAACATTTGCGGCTGGAAGTTTAATATTCCAGGGAGGATTTGGAAGATGGAGAATGTGTGGACCCGATACTCTCGCTGTTAATAGTGGTATAATGATGACGCTGATAGCGATGATGATAATGATGATGAATTTGTTGTTGTTGTCATCATCGCCGTAGTTACTTTGGTTTTCCAAATCAATGTTTACCGACGAGAAGCGAAAGCCATGACCTGAGTTGCAAAATCCAGGCGTGAAATGTAAATTTGGAGCCGAGAGGAGCTGCAGTGTGACTATCACAGAATACTTTCCATCGAGATCCCGTTATGGGAGGTGACAATGTAGCAAGAGCGTTCGAGATGGATAATTAATATTAAATAATGCATAAACGGAACCTATATCACTGCTGCTAAATGCTTTAATTAGTACAGTGTCCCCTATGCCATAGAATAGAAACTGCAAGGCCCTGTCACATGCATCTTGTATATATTCGCAGTATTTGTTCCTAGATTATAATCTACAAAACATTTTCAGGTCCATACCCTTTGCAGTCAGCATTTACGCAAATTTCTGCATTTAAGAAAAACATCCCTGTATAATGAATGTCGAAAACAATGGCAATGGAAAATAGCAATAATACGGCAACGATTTATGAGAAGACATAAGCGACTAATGCTAATTGTGGTTAAGAAAATGCATTAAAAGATTATATTAAAAGTTGCAGTGTGGAAATTATGCTTTCTTCCCAAGGGCCTCGTGCAGCAACAGTGGCTTCTGTAAAGTGCTGGAGACACCATTTTAATGTTATTGTTTTCTAATAAAAAATTAATACAAGTTGAAGGAGATCATAAAGAGCGCGTTTAAATTGCTGGCGTAGGCGATGAACATTTTTCCAAAGTGGGAAACGGTATGGGCACAAGTTCGCACATTTGTCTTCTTGGTAAGCAAACATAAATATTTCGCATTCTCGAGCAGCATGTTCGGACTGCTACCCCAAAACTAAAATATAAACAGCTGGTATCGATGATGCGAAAAAACATCACAACATAAACCAGCATTTTGGAGAGATTGGTGCTATTTTGATAATCGTGCTTTATTTTGAACCTTGTTTGATAATATTATCTGCAGTCGGCCAGTCAAAATGAATGAATGTTACGACGAAGTAATTGCGAAGCTTTGTAGTAATCTTTGAGTGGAGTTCTGAGATAAACAAAGATGAATGGACTCGGAATTAAAAGCAATCTCTCGAAATATCTGTCCTCTGGCGCCCTCGTCTGTTTGTTTTCGTTTTAACAGTCCGATTACTTTCAGAGTGGCTCCAAAAAGTTAATTTATCAGAGAGCCAGCGGCTTTTAAACATACTGTACTCCTTTTCAACCCAAATTAAAAGTGAAACTCTGCTGTTCATATGAGTTCCCATTTTTTCAGTGATCACTGATTTTCCATCGACATAATTTGAACATTCTACTATAAGAGACAAATGAATGTATATTGATTTGTATTTATTTTCTTAATAAAACTGACCTCCGAAATTTTGTACTGCTATTTTGTGGGCGAGAAAAGTTGCCTAGCTAACTGACAATTGACATTTTGTGTCACTCTCAGAACTGGTGCACATGCATGCCTTGAAATATTCATTCTTAGCAAGGGCGAGCGATGAGGCAAAAACAAGTCTAAATGTAACATTTTCATAAGATCTATTTCATAACCTGTAGTCAGCTGAAATTTCGTTTTGAGTGCTGGATGCATTTTCTTTAAATGCCTGGTTGATGGTTAACTGACGACAGAGTGGGGGATTATGTCAATTCTATTTGACACTCGCATAATGCTGATTAATGCAATTGAGCAAGAGTGTTAAACACAATACAAAGAAAAGATAATGGCAAAGGCATTCGCTTGGAAAATGAGTTGCATGATATCAAAATCCATGAACTCTGTCATTTACATTTTAATTGCATATAGCATTGTGTGAAGAGAAAGTTTTAATCAGTCAGCAAAGCTGGTTAAATTGATCAGTCGATTGGGCCAGGTTTGTGCGCGCAGCGATACTTCACTTTAGCTAAGAAGGTTTGCAGCAATAGACTAAATATTTGTTCCATCGTCTAATGCAGGTACCTCGAGGTGTAATTCTAGAGCGTTAAGGGTTATAGCATGCAATAAAATGTCCTTAAATGCCTTTTGCCTGACGTAAGCTGCAATGTCACGAAGGAGGTGATTTCAGATTACAGCTCGCCGTTCTACTAAATTCTGCTGCTTGCGTTTTTTAAAATTTCACGTCTACAGGTTTCGATGCCCTGCACTCAAATATTGCCACCTGAGGACACGGGGGGGGGACATGAGACAAAGAAAAATCGATAGAATAAGGGGGGACACAATGATCACAAAAACTTAACATTGACCTTGACTCACCAGTACAATAACTACTGTACAAGTGTGTCATTCTGTAATGCAACGCTGCCTTTGATGTTTGCTCACAAAGTTTAATTTGCGAAGAGTCCACACTGTTTTATTTACCAACTGTAGTAGAGGTAGAGCAATAAAAAGATCAGGTAGTTTGGACCAGGGTGTAGTTTGTGCACTTAATGGATAGTTTAGTTCCATTTCTGGGAGGTGGTAGTTAAAGTATTTGCTCAGTGCCTGTCACGCATATTATTCTCAACATTTGGAACAAAGAGAAATTCACGCTGGCAAGTAGCAGGGAGGTTATATGTGTAAGTGGCTGAACTGAACACAATCATTTAGTGAACTTATAAGATGGATGCGACCTCCCTGCAGTACAAACTGACGTTAGAGACATCTAGCGATGAAACCGGAATACGGCAAGATGAAGTGCGGCCTACGGAAATGGTACCAGTACTAATTTCCCCTAACTTTGGAATGTCTTCGGCTATGGCTCCTTCGCCTTTGAAACCCTTATCAAGTGGAAAATGCCACGGTTTTTACTCGGAAGACATTTCGACTTGTGGATCGCTCGGAAGCGCAGCTCGGGAGACAGTTGCGATGTCACCTGCGGTCGGGCAATACCCTACAAACCAGTTTGGAAATGACAGTCATATATCTTCGTTTACTAGCTATCGGCACAACCTGTGCACCAGAAGTGAATACCCTACAAACTGTCCAATTTATCAACATTGCCCTTTAGAATATCCCCGGGCTGTACCTGCCCAGACCCAGACAGATCCCAGCAATCAGAGAATGCCTGCCTTTAGTCATTCTCAGTACTGCGAAGCACCGTTTACAGGAGCAGCACGCAATACTGCAATGGCTGGTGTCACAAGGCATTTAGGTTAGTTTGATAATACATTCTCACAGACTGTATACCTGGCTTTTCGTGTTAGATTCGTGTTAGAAGTTAAGAATTGCGATATATTTTTAAATTATTGTCGTTCCGTGTCTTTTAGCAAAGCCCAGGTAATTTGCATTTTATTTTGGACTCTGGACATGTTGCATTGACTGTGAATTATTGGGCATTTCATCTTCACCTGCCATCTTAGAAAATTATGTCCAGTGAGCTTCAAGAAAGCGGATGTATTTCGCTTTTCTTAAGGACGGGTTATAATTCTTAGGATGTATATTCAGCACAAGAAATAGACACGGCTAATTAATATTGGCCCAACTTAATTCAAGCGCTTCACTTTTATTTTCAATGAAAAATTTCAGACATCAAATCATAAAATATCCGAATATTACACAAATACATCCACTTCAATTGGAAATAATTTACTTTCGGAAAAAAGTGACTTTTGTATTCAAACATACAAGGGAGCAGAATAGAATGAGACCTACATTTGTAAACAGTCAATAATATGTTGGATATTAATTCTCGTCACTGGACAGTGCAAATTATTTGATCATAAATTAACTGGCATCAATTAAAATAAGCGAAGGTGAACGAATCCGTTACACGTTTTGTTAACATGCCGTTCATGGATACAAGTAGAAGTTATAACTAAGTAAATATATATATATGTTGTTGTGGGTGCTAGCCATTGCGTTCGTGGTAATTCAACATATTGGTGGGTATGTGTGTTTCTCCAGCTTTGGGATTTGCATCGCAATGGTCGACATCACAGAACCCAATACACAGACAAAGGAAAAAACGAATACCTTACAGCAAACAGCAAATCACTGAACTGGAAATGGCTTTTGAAAATAATCGATTTCTCACTCCTGAAGTCCGATTAAACATTTCGTTCAAGTTGGGTTTAACAGAAAGGCAGGTAAGAGAATCTCTTTCCAGTTTCTACGGGTCCTAGCTGCCTCGGGCCGCTGCCTCTCTGAACGGTCAACAGGTGGGCGCAGGCAGAGTTTCCCCTGGAACATTCAACGATTTATTGTTGGCCACCTGCCATTTTAAAACCACCTGTCTGTTTTTCAGGTCAAAATATGGTTTCAGAACCAGCGACAGAAAGAGAAAAAGCTTCTCCGTGTACAACAATCGGTAAAGGCAGGTTATTCCGGACTGTGAAATACTAAACCCTTTCTCAAAGGAAGATAGCATTTATGAGTTTCTGTAATGTTCAGATGTGTAATGGCAAAGTCGTCGCTCTTCAAATATACATCCACGTCCATTATTACGCGTTCTTTATTTCAATGTTTTTCGTTCACTGCAACATGAGAGGAAAAAAGCTTTATCTAACATTAGTGTGAAATCGAATTTACTTTATGAAACGGGCTGATTCTACTAAAGGTGACGAACAAGAAATACCTATACAATGGGCCAAATTGATTCTTTAAGGAAATGTTTAGTCTTGTGTTCTAAAATGATGACTGTAATAATGAGTAATAATGATATAATCTAGTGATTATATAATAATAAATGTTTTTCTAAAGGTTAACTTTAATGCTTAAATAAGGATAACAATCATATAGATTTCCCAGGAGACTGTTTCATGAATAGTAAAGAAAGTTAAAGTTTGGAATGATTGGGAATGCATATACATAATCGTTCAAAATAATTGTTATATTTAATGAAAATATCAACTTTATGAAGGCTCTCCTTCTGTAACACTGCATTAAAATTTGCTTTAAAAAGTTTTCCTTAGCTTTTGTTCCAAAAACCTATTAATTCACGTGCTTTAACCAAAACTCCGAGCTGGGATGAATTGGGAATAGGCCGAAGCGTGTTAGCTAGGGACAACAATGTGCTGATGTGAAGCATCAACAGAAAAACATTTATGGCAATATTTAGATGATGAAATAGAACAGATTTCTATCTGTCTGGACCACTTCCTCAATGGCTTATTGTGTATTTGCTATTCTATTCTTGGGCGCAGTGTAAAGTGTTACAAGATTGAAAAGTTATGCAGTTTAAAAGTTACAGGGTTTCGAAGTTATACATATCCATGTTGATTTGCCGATACCCGCGCACAGAGTTTCTAAAATGAATGGGACAATTGACCCCGTGTTTCATTGTGTGGATCACGGGAGCGCAATGCTGTGACTTTGCTATGGATTATTGAGCTCAAAAGAATAAAGTAATTCCTAAATAAAATCCTGGAATACTGCAATGAGTTATAATGAAACAGAATGCTTTGTTTAGCTGTCGAGGTAACTGGAACATCGGTCAGACAAACCGATCCATTGTGTTCAAGTGCAATATATTGAGATCTGAGGTCTTCTTCTGAGTGAAATGTTTGTTTATTTCTGATTTGTTCCCAGTCGTCCCTGTATATTTCTCCTCCCAATGCATTTAACTGTTAAAATAGCAATATATTTATTAGAAACACAGACACTTAGAAAACAGGAGCAGAGGAGGCCATTCGGCCCTTCCAGCCTGCTCTGCCATTCATTATGATCATGGCTGATCATCGAACTGAATAGCCTACTCCGGCTTTTCCCCCACATCCCTGATCCCCCTCGCCCGAAGCGCGACAGAAACATAGCAAGTTGTTCCTTCAGAGTTGATTGCGATCAGTTGGAGAACTTGGACTGAAGATTGAAGGAGAAAAGAAAAATACTTCGAGTTCCGGACCCATCAGCACCCATTTTCTGCTTAGTGATGATCTCGTCTAATTGCAAAGGGCGTATGTCAGAGATGTGTTTCTCAAAGCCGAAAGCGCAAATCCAAGTCCCGTCTCTGGTACATCGTCAATATAAACAGCGAAAAGCAAAAGTCACAGGTGGCAAAAAAAATACCATCACTCGAGGTCCACTAGATTCTCCCAATGCAGGGACTGAAAACATATTGCCATAATGTGTCTGGGTAGAGTTTCCCATTGTTTAGGGAAGTTCTAAAGACGAAATATATTTTGAGCGATTGTCTGCCAAAATTTCTTAACTCGTAAATTCCCAAAGGTCTGATGTGAATTTCAAACACAGCATTCTGATATTTATTGTACATGTCCAAATAAATGTTTTGAAGTTATAGCAACTTGCATCGTAATTAGAGTAAAATTATTATAATTAGAGATTTACAATTAGAGTCAGTCGAATCAATATTTTTCAAATATTCCAGTTTTCAAGCACTTGACTGATTATAAAATAAACTGGTATATATGACATTTGAATTTAAAAAGCTTGCATTTATATCTTAGAAAAATCATCTGCAATTACTAGTATGTAGGAGAACAACAGCTAATTTGGGAAAAGCGATCTCCTACAAGCAGCCAACGAATGAATGATCAGATAATGTGCATTTGGTCCTGTTGGATGAATGATGGCCTGGGCAGCAAAAGAGCAACTTGCTTTGTTCGAATAGTACCAGGATTTTCTTGTTTAAATGATGTGGAGATGCTGGTGTTGGACTAGGGTGAGCACAGTAAGAAGTCTTACAACACCAGGTTAGAGTCCAACAGGTTTGTTTCAAACACTAGCTTTCCTGAGGAAGGAGCAGTGCTCCGAAAGCTAGTGTTTGAAGCAAACCTGTTGGACTTTAACCTGGTGTTGCAAGACTTCTTTCTTGTTTTAAGTCTACCTAATTATAGTCTATATAGGACCCCCATGAAACAGAAATCTTTAAGATTTACTTTCTTCAAGCACCTCTGAGATATAATCAGCATGATAATCAATGAGATACAACAATTGCTGTCGAACTTCTCTTACAGACAGACATCGGTGAAATAACGAGTAATGCTATAAATTCAAAAGCTTAGGTCTATGTCCACTTACTGTCAACGTTCCCATTATAAATCCCCATGTCCACCGTTATAATAGAAAGGGCCAGTGCAAACTCGCTGCACGGTAGCATAGTGGTTAGCACAGTTGCTTCACAGCGCCAGGGTCCCAGGTTCGATTCCCAGCTTGGGTCACTGTCTGTGCGGAGTCTGCACATTCTCCCCGTGTCTGCGTGGGTTTCCTCTGGGTGCTCTGCTTTCCTCCCACAGTCCAAAGATGTGCAGGTTAGGTGGACTGGCTAATCTAAATTGCCCTTAGTGTCCAAAGGCCGATGCAGACTCGATGGGCCGAATAAGAACATAAGAACATAAGAACTAGGAGCAGGAGTAGGCCATCTGGCCCCTCGAGCCTGCTCCGCCATTCAATGAGATCATGGCTGATCTTTTGTGGACTCAGCTCCACTTTCCGGCCCGAACACCATAACCCTTAATCCCTTTATTCTTCAAAAAACTATCTATCTTTACCTTAAAAACATGTAATGAAGGAGCCTCAACTGCTTCACTGGGCAAGGAATTCCATAGATTCACAACCCTTTGGGTGAAGAAGTTCCTCCTAAACTCAGTTCTAAATCTACTTCCCCTTATTTTGAGGCTATGCCCCCTAGTTCTGCTGTCACCCGCCAGTGGAAACAACCTGCCCGCATCTATCCTATCTATTCCCTTCATAATTTTAAATGTTTCTATAAGATCCCCCCTCATCCTTCTAAATTCCAACGAGTACAGTCCCAGTCTACTCAACCTCTCCTCATAATCCAACCCCTTCAGCTCTGGGATTAACCTAGTGAATCTCCTCTGCACACCCTCCAGCGCCAGTCCGTCCTTTCTCAAGTAAGGAGACCAAAACTGAACACAATACTCCAGGCGTGGCCGCACTAACACCTTATACAATTGCAACATAACCTCCCTAGTCTTAAACTCCATCCCTCTAGCAATGAAGGACAAAATTCCATTTGCCTTCTTAATCACCTGTTGCACTTGTAAACCAACCTTCTTTGAAGCTACATAGCCTCCTTCTGCACTGTAAATTCTATGAAACGTGCCGTCTTGGAATCAGAGCCATTTGCCAGGTGCGCAGACAGCGGCACCATTGGTGAGAATGATAACTGCATCGTGATAAGTTTACATCTTTTGTTTCCATCATAGATGAGGAGATGGGAATTTTAAAATGTGTCACTTTAAAAGTAAGACATAGAGAGGTCTCCACCTGCCCCGTCCATTTTCCCCACTGCCCGGTAGCAATGTTTCACTTGTTCTCGACTTCTGCTCTGAGGTAGACTTGGAAAGGAGTGAATACATTTGTGTAAAATTTTATTCAGGAGCACTGCAGATCGTGGGAAAGTAGCAGTATCAGTACTGAAAGATATAACAGACACGCGGGCCTATAACATGTTGTTGCACGTGGTTATGCACTCAGAAACCTGCGTAATTAGTCAGGGGAACGAAAATTGCATGCGGTCGAAAGAATTGGAATTCGAGTTTATTTTAGAAATCAACCTTGTAGAACAAGACATTGGGGTGAGAATCTCTTGAACACTTTTACATCATTCTCCAGACTGCAAAGTGTGCTTGACAAAATTCTGAAATTGGTTTGAATGCATTGTGAAAGCATACTTCCGTAACATGCCACTTGACAAGCGGAGGCATACATTTTGCATTGGAAATGAATTTGAATTCCGGACGCTGTACCAGTGTACTATTTTCCCCGCTCATTGACCGATTGTGTGCCTTCCAAGTGAAATTCTTCTTCAACGGTATGGGGTTGGGCCGCTACTGTTAAAGTCAGTTGGCATAGAAGACAGACAATAGGAAAATGAACGTCTACTATTAGTCCCCAAATAGATTGGGTGGTACCTTGTCGAAGAGCTAGCTTCAGAAACTAACATTTTCTTTCAAAATGCAATATCTTTTACATGATAAAATTTCACACAACTTGTTGCTTTGTGTCTACTCTCAGTCCAGCTGTCAATGTGCCGCATTCAGTTATGTTTATCGCTCAATGGAACGTCACACTATTTCAATAACATTTGACAACTGCTTTTGAATGAAGCAAATGTCTTATTTCTAAGTATGGTTATCTTCTCTTCAGATATGCAGACCTTTGAAGCTGTTGAAATATTTTTAATGTGTTCACTCTCAGACACTTAGGGATCATATGTGCTGTTATGCGGCTTGCGACGCAGTGAATTATTATAGGTGCAAAAGGTGAAGGAGGCACATTCGCAACATCAAGTGATTAATTGTTGCGAGAAATGTTAGATTAAAAAAATCCCGTTCCCTGATTACTGCGGACAGATTAAATCCATTTTATGTAGGTGCATTAAAATGCAACGTCATTTATCTGTATAGTCTAAAATATCACAAGTGAATTCCGATCTAGTTTTAGCAACTATCTAGGATTTAATTTCAAATACGTATGTTAAGTAATATGGCTGGTACTTGGACAGTTAGGAACTTGATAATATATAGCTTCCAGTTAGAAAAACGCATATATGCTGAGCATTTTGTGGCGCGTGATCTGGTTTCATTCATGTATTAATATCGCTCATTACATTTGACTAAAAAGGCACGTTTACGAGGGTGTGCTTTCAAACTGCACTCATATGACCTGTAACATAGTTAATCTCACTTTACTGATAGCTGGATATATCTTATATCAACTAATTTTTAAAAATTCTATTGTCGTTAACTAATTTTGGAGAAAACCCCTATAAGTAGACACTTCCGCGTTATGAATTTCAAAGTTATCATGCCTCCAGCTCGTTTCATCGAGTGGTTTTCCACGTAGTCTGTTTCGCGCGACCTGAAATGTATTGAAACATTTGGGTTATTGAAAATAACATTGATTGTTTAAAACATTTGTAAACTGCTATTCCGAAAAGTCTCTGGCTCATCTAGCAATTCGTAATCTTTGTCCTGTGAGATGGTTTACTTCGTAGAATTGCAGCTTTAGCCTTCTTGCATTTAAAAACGGAAGAATTTAGTGGAACGTTATGTTGATTGACTGCAATTCCTGTCCCCCACCCCGCAATTTTCAGCGAATTTCAAGATCAAATGTAATGAGCGATATTAATACACGAATGAAACCAGATCACAAAATGCTCAGCATAAATGCGTTTTTCTAACTGGAAGCTATGTATTATAGCTATGTGGTATTTGCACTCTACAAATTCAGACTGCAAATAATCCAACGGTGATTACGATTTTAAAAATCTTGTTTGCTAATAACGGTATAATTTGAAAAATATGTAACAGGTTGTGCAAATTGATTTACTAATAATTCATAGCGGCTGCTGGCAAGTATTATCTTTTAAATGGCAAGGTATATAAAAAATAAAACTATATAGTCAATTTCGAACTTAAACCGGATGTTTTCTTAGTGCTTCAAGGTTACGAATTGCTAGATGAGCCAGAGACCTTTCGGAACAGCAGTTTACAAATGTTTTAAACAATAAATGTTATTTTCAATAACCCAAATGCCAGTTTGAATACATTAAGCAAATAGATGCCAGCAAGGGAAGGGATGTCAAATGTAATCATCAAAGCAGAATAACGGAAATGTTATATCGAAGGAAGATTCCCCAGTCAGGAATGTTCTCAGAATTCACAAAACGACAGTGGAAAGTTGATCTTGAAATTCGCGGGGTGGGAGACAGGAACTGCCGTGAATCAACATAACGTTCCACTAAATTCCTCCGTTTTTAAATGTAAGAGGCCTGAAGCTGCAATTCTACGAAGTAAACGATCTCACGGGACAATAAATAACATTGAAAAGAAGCAACATCCAAAATGCAATATTTACTGTCACCCTTTGACAATAACATGAGGATTGTTAATATTTACATCAACTGGCTAGCTCCATTTGTTTTATTCTGGGATGCAAGCGAAGGCGGCAAGGTCACATCTATTGGACATCCCTAGCTTCGCTCAAAAATTCGCCATTGGCCTCTTGTCGAATCTTATTCCATTTTCTAGTGCAGATGATGTCTGATTTGTCAAGTGGCTTAGAGTCAGAAATCTAACATACGCTGCTATATGTAAATTGGTGTTTAACTTTATATCGCACCACAGGTATTATCGACCTGCCATGATTTAGCAATAGCGCACAATTTTGCAAAGCTATGTTATAATTCACAGCTAACTTCAATCTTTTGAAATGTTCCCATAAATCCTACGGAGCTCTCGAATTTTTTCAACCGCTGTTTACCATCTTTCTTTTTCCTCTCCTTCCTTCCTTCCCTCCCTCCCTCCCTCTCTCTCCACCTTGACCTTGGACTTCATCTACTTCCGGCAAGGATTTCTTTGTCTGCATGCCATTGATGCTGGGACCAACTTGAGACAGCAAAATCCGACCATGCGCTTTCCCGGAATTCTAAATAAAAGTGGCCATCCGAAATTTATCGTTAGCACGCTTCTTTTTCCTCCCGGTGAAAATAGGAGCTGTTCACTTGCTATTCGTTTTTCTGACGAAAGACACCATCCGCATGTTCTTCAATAAACGCGCTGTGCTTATTCAAATCAGATACTGGAATAGGAAGGATCAGCATTGTCTATGATGTTTTGAAGTCCTTGTTCTTCGGGGGTTTCTTTTAAAAAGCTGTGGGACGACTTCACTAACTAGAAACAAAGCGCATCAAGTCAATGCAGAACACATTTTCAAGAAAATAAAGCAAACGATTTGCAGAAAATGGATGAATGTAACTTAGTGCAAAAAAAACATGGGCTCATTAATTTCTGCACCTCACGGCCGCTTGTAGCTAGAATCTGCTTTGTCCCTGTGAAATAACCGCACATTTTGACGTTTCCATTCCCCCCTTTGACATTCAGGGGAACTAGTTAAGCCAAGAATGAAAATGCTTCCTTTGAAAATGCCGTAATTCTTATTTTGCGTGCACAGAATCTCGTTGACGAATTGTTTGGAGATTTTCCATTACTGTCTGTCGAAATGCTCTGATAAGTTTCTTTCAATGTCAACCTCGTTATCGAATTTTCTTGTGTGTCGGCTCTGCAGCTTTGAGGAAGACTGGGAAATATGTGCGGTGGAAGAGTAAGATGAACGCTCAGTTTGCAATGATATTCCTCACTGAAAACCCAATCACAGATATCCAAACTCTCCCCATTATCCGTTCAACATTCGTGAAATGTCCCCGAGGCCGCTGCTGTCATAGCCAACTGCAGTACAGCAGTTGCAGCAAATATCTTCCCAGAATGAGATGTCTTCGTTTTAACGAACCACAAAAAAATAAGGCAATATCTTTGGCGCGCATCATCAGCCGCTTATTGTAAGGTAGGTTGCAAAGTATCATTTAATTTGTGCGATTTTGACAACTTTGAGAATGTATGAATTGGAAATGCGTTTCAGTGGGAAATATCAATATTTTTCAACAAATCGTCCTATTGTGAAAATGGATTGTAGTAATTAAAATGTGCCCTAGTTCCAGCAGCGGCTATATTGCCTAATATTTACGTTTCTATCATACGACCCTTGGTAGCAATGGGGTGAATCCAGACATACATTATGCATTATACAGGAACCTTCCCACCAATTCCATCATTTACAAATTTCACACAACCAAAACAGAAAACCTGCGGCATTTCCAAAGTTTAGAGTACGCGGCCTTCCCCGATATCATATCTTTATATGTTTGACACAAATAAGTGATTCGATAGTTCACAATTTGGAATGATTTAGCGCATTTGATGTTGAAAACCAAATTAATCCCAAGATGTGAAAATGATGTGCTGAAAAAGGCAACGGGGTGATATAAAATAGAGAATATCACATGTGCATCAAAATTAAATATCTGACATCTGCAACCTCCACACCTCCACACACATAACTAAATGTAAGGAAAGTATTGAAAAAAATAGCAATTTTGTTGTTTTACAGATCGAGTATCGGAGCGAAAAATAAACATCGATCCGATGTTGCTCGAGATTTTGGCGATTTAACATATATAACATTTGAGCGGAAATGAATGCATATGTGGTCGTCTTATGAGTTGGTTAGAAGAAAATGAACAATCTTTGCAATCTATTACACACTTGTATGCAGATTCATGAATATAGCGTGGTTTTCTATCTGCAACCTATATATATTACCCTGAACGACACATGTTGATGCTAAACAGGTTACTGCCCAAAGTCTTCGCCACCACGTCCGAAAATGCAAACATGTGTCACCACTGTGCATTTGAGAGAAAAAAATCAAGATTCCGTGCCAGTTTGAAATTGTCATTTTGCAAAAGATATCCAGAACTTTGAAATATGAAACATGCAGGATAAAAAATCGGTTCAAAGAGTATCTAATGTATGCTATACGTATAATTTACTGATCCTGCAAGCTGCATATTGTGCAAGGTATCAGGAATAAATCTCAGTTAAGTAAATCATAAGAGCACTGCTTTGGAAAACATCTTCATGTTTTCTATTTCCAATGCACAGCAGCTCCTGTAGTCAATCACAATGAATTAATTCAGGAAAAATTAAATCGTTTTAAACATCGGGAAGGGGTTGCAATGACTGTGAAGCCAGCGCCAGTTGCTGCGCATCACGTGGCCAGAATCGACCTATCAGGTTTCAGTCGGCCAGTGCACACTCTAATCAGTGAAAATAAGCACCTCTTCTCACTCCCGAGGCTGCTTTTATAAAGCAGTACTTAGTTTGCAGTGGCTCGTGATATGACAGCTTCTTTTCTTTCAGCCCCTTGGAGGACTGATACAATCAGGTACCTACACAGCAGAAACAACACAGCTAACTCGGAGATGGAAGGACTGGGCGGGAACGTCCCTTCAAATCAATGCAGGAATTTTCTGTCTCCCTCTGCATTTGGAGCTCATCACAACTCATTATCTTCCGCTCCCGCTTACTCCGTCGGAGATCGAACGCATTCTGTCATTTCTGAATCTGCTAAGCAATGCAGCCCATGCCCAGCTCCGACAAGCCCTTCAAACCCAGCGATCAGTTACGGCTATCATTTTGGAAGCAGCTATTACAGTTGTCGTAATGTTGGCATCCAGCAAACTGGACTGAAATCTGGTGCGCATGCATCCCTAGCCGGTTATCCAGTGGACAAATACATGGACGTTTCGGGTTTGACTAATACCCCTGTCCCCACTGACGAGGTGTCATCCAGGGCAAAAGAATTTGCATTTTATCAGAGCTATCCCAATCCATACCAGCGGGTCTCTGGTTATTTGGACGTTCCAGTAGTCCCTACAATAAGCGGGCACGGAGAACCAAGGCATGAAGCCTTAATTTCCATGGAGGGCTATCAGCCTTGGTCATTTGCTAATGGCTGGAACGGTCAAGTGTATTGTCCTAAAGATCAGACACAGACTCCACATTTTTGGAAATCTCCTCTTTCAGGTATTATGAAATAATTTTCACTGAAAACAAGTTACAATTATTTTAAATGCAAAGGAAATAAAATACCTCCATTTGGTTTGTTTAATATTGTCTGGAATTCGCTAGGTTTTAAAAAATAATATATTTCAAACGAATAGTACCTGGAACACAGAAGAACCATAATATGTGAATTAACGCGCTGGGAAGTGGGATTGGCCATATGACTAAATGTCTCAAATGAGTTGCTAAAAGTACGTTTCAATAGCCGAAAGAGTGGGATGACAATATTCGGTTTATTTTTATATTTTTAACATTCCTTGAAGTGCTACTGCTTGAAGTTAAATGTTCTTCTAACTTGCATGTTCCCCCTCAGGAGATGTGATGCACAATCAGACTGATATAAACATTTACAGGCGAGGGAGGAAAAAAAGAGTTCCTTACACGAAAACCCAGCTTAAAGAACTCGAGCGAGAATACGCCACAAACAAATTCATAACCAAGGAGAAAAGGCGAAGGATATCAACAACCACCAACCTGTCCGAGAGACAAGTTACCATCTGGTTTCAGAACAGAAGAGTTAAGGAGAAGAAAGTGGTTTCCAAAGTCAAAGAAAATATACCTTGATCCGGCAGTGATCAGTAACCAGTATTCGCTCATTGTAAATTACATGTGATGGTTGTCCTTTTAGTAAAGGGAACTAAATGAACGTGGGAGACATTGAAGATGCATCTTCGGATTTACAAAGATAACATGTTAAACTGACAATTTCCACAAAACGTTTGTGCGAAACTTTGCTTTAAAAAAAACTTGATCTGACTTCATTTACCACCTTCAAAGAAATAAGGCACTCTTGAAAGGGTTGATCAGCTTGACGTTCACATACTTGTATTGTGTTACCGTGCTGGATTATTTTCACGAGTGACATTGCAAACACTGCTGCAAACTAATGCTTCGTTCAGTTTTAAGTACATTTGTCGAGTGTTCAGCTGAGCTACTGGAGGGTTTGCAATCTGCAGATAAAATGGCGACTACAACTGATAACATATTTAAACACAAAAGTTGACATTAAATGGAATGTATTTATAGCTTTCTTAATGCAAAGCGATTTTTATTTAACATTTAAGTTTTCAGCAGTGCTTTGCAAAAGGTGCAATGGCTGCACTGCGAGTGGGTTCAAACGCTAATCATATACACTAGCAACAAAATCCATTCTGTTGCAAATGATCGAAAATATATTGCTAAAATACCATTTTAAATCAGTGCCAGTTAGAAATTAAATATAAGTGGGATAGTTACAGATTGACTGCTGTACAATTTCATAAGATATATTATCCTATTAATCGGCAGCGAATTTACAATCATTTTCATAATAAATTATTTAGCCTAGATACTGAAAGGACTTTCCTTTTACTCACTGAATGTTCTATGTTGTCCTCAGTAAATGTAAACATTACACTTAAATTCAGTCTCAAGTGAAATGCTCGTCAAATCTAAAATGTCCTTAAAAGTTATGAGTTAAAATATGAAAATCTATGTTTCTGCATTTTGAATCTTTTGTTCATTTAAAGCTGTTATTTTCAAAAGAAACGCTAATATATTTGAAAGCCCCTTGGTCGTTTTGAATGCGGTGCCTTTAATTGAAACTTTTACAGCTGTTTTCTAATTAGTAACTTGTTGCGCTGTATACTTAAATTACTTCATTATTGTAATCATGATAACTATACGAGTAACATAGTGGATACGTTCGGCATTATTTCTATGTTTATGTACATTTTTAACGCAAGCATTTTCTCATTTTGTCCATCATTTTCTTTCCCAGGATGAGTTAACTATGGACTCGCATGGTTTTCTTTGATTTATGCCGTGTACAATATTAAAACAAATCACACTTTGACTGTCTTCAAGTTTTATCTGTTCTGTAAATGAATCCAGATTTTTGGATTTTGTCACGTCGCCATACTTTGTATTAAGCTCAGCAATATTTATACCAATGGTTTCTAATTTATACATGGACATAAGTCACATTTTGTGCTGCGGTATTGGGGACGGAGGATAAAAACGTCGGAACGACGTAAGCATTAGTAGGAATGATTGTATTAACAAGCTATAAGGAGCTGGAAATGATGAGTGTCAAAATACATCATTTCAAAAAAATTGAACGATACCTTATGTTCGCAATGCTTCCACTATTCACTTGCTGCGCATCTTGCAAATATAAAATCAAACTGTTTGAAACATGTGCTCTTTGCAGGCTGCTGTGCTTTGAAATAACCCGTGGGTTGGCCAAATTGAACGCAGAGAATGGTTCCTGTAGTGAGTTCAATTTTAAAGATGGTCTTAGCCACTGGAATCTGGCGTTAAAAAGTGCCAGGTTGCTCGCCATTATCCCATTTGTCGATGTAGCGGTCAATTCAAGATGGGGGCTGTGCTCATTTCGCATAACAATTCCAATCATTTGTCAGTATTGCCACGCAAAATTACTGGGAGGTAAATAAACTGCTTGGCACAATGTTAAATTTAGTTATCCGAGTGAACAACTTTGAAGAGAAGCACGACGAAATATGTGCCTCCGACATCTTGTTAGATTATTAATGCAATTAAACGCGTAAACAATCGAACGTTTAGGAATCTTCAACTTAAATGAATAATTTGGTGAGCAACCTTGCAATCTCGGCACAGATGTTTAAACACCAATTGTATCATCCCTGTCGGCGACGCTGTGTAATTAAAACACAACATGGTGATGTGAATAGCATGTTCATAACAGAGTGAATGGAGCCTTTTGAAGGTGTAGAGGGTTAGCAAGTGAGGAGAGCCATCAGTCCCCTGTTTAAAATAGAAATATTGAGTGATGAAGTTTAGAATTAAGCTAAGTGCGATTGCCGGCATTTATATGGGCATGACCTTAGTAGGTGATAATGCTCCTGCCCTGCCATCTATATTTACCATCTGCTAACACTTTCCAACCATATTCATTGGGATAAGTTATCTTCGTCAACCTCAGAAGAAAAGGGAAAAGCATCTTGTGTTCAGTAAGTTAATTAAAACTTCGTATTCTGTCATATTTAGCACGTGCATGCCGATTGCCTGATTTTGTTTTTCATTAAGTTTGTCAGAGCTCCGTGATTTCAAGGTACGTTTTTTGAAGGATGTTCAGCGATCTGACGTCAAATTTCTATTTACCATTGACCTTGACTATCGTTATGGTCTTTGACCTTGACTTTATTTAGCATCATGAATAATAAGGACTACCCTGATCGCAGAGCCAGTTCGCCATCTACTGGACAACCCGCCATAAAACATGATGCAACATAACAGTACAACTGAAACGCGGGCCACAAGATGGTCGTTCGTACTTTACGCTGCAAACCAGTGTCAAAAGTACTAATTAGGCCGATATTTTTTTTCTTTCAAGATCTTATTTGAAAGGCTGCAATAGCGAGTTAGGCAGCAGCCTTGCGTGTTTTTCAAGAAAAGCGCGCGAAAAGTAAGTAGTTCAACTAAAGCGACGTAAAGTTTGCAAACGCCGGTGTTCAATTTGTTAATTATCTGGGGGTTAACATTTTTGCATCAATTACATTCAGTGTATTTTCCCGAATTTATGCAACAAGTTCAACAAGTTGTAGTTTCTACATGTTAGCCTGTTTTGTATTCACATCCCGGATAACCAAGCACAACCCGGCATTGATGTAATATCGTAAACAAAAGAATCTAGGTGAATTAGTCTTGCTACTGGTTTCTGTGACATGTATAACACAGAATGTTTTGGATTGTAGTTTTATTCAGTAGATTATGATAAAATTTCACAAACTGCGTTGAAATATGTGAAATGAGTGAGGGGAAAAAATCAGGAACAATAAAGCAGCGTTTGTCCTGGGAGCTGGAAAGTGTGGATTTTCAACCCAATTTGCGACCTTTGTTATAATGGTTCTAATGAAAACCTCAGTTTATCCTGATACGGTACTCGTTTTTTACCTGAGGTGACTTTTCATTCGAAAGCACATTTGCACTAAAACGAAGTTAACATTTCTGAAAAAAAATGGCGATTTGATCCCATTCGACATTGACCTTGAACTGAGGAGTTTCATTTTTTGGGAGTTATTTCGAGTCTTTTTGTTGCATAAAGTGTTAGGTGGAGACCCGCCTTCGGTTAAGCGCCTTTGTCCACAATTACGCTTGGATTTGGAACTCTTACAATAGAAACTGGTTCGGCATTTTTAGGGCATCGTGAGATCATAAAAGGGACAGAGTGCGATCAGTCGTTTATCTTTCCGGTAAGGATGTGCTGGCGGTATCTGCTTTGATTTTACTGCACATGATTTTAACTGAAAGGGTCAATTCGTGTCAAATTGTAAATATATATATGTATATATACATTAGAGTGGAAAGTAAATTCTTAACTTATAGACCAATAATTATCAATTCTACAAATAAAAATATTTAAAATATCACATTTCTGTAGTTGACACAATGTTAGAAATAAAATTAGGAACTGGCGTGAGATTTAATTATCTAAAGTCATATTTTGCCTCAGAATTAATTGCATAGTTCAGGAAGGTAGGCGCATTGTGTTTAATACTTTATTCAATTTGATTTGCTGTCGATACATTTTGATATCATTGTTAATGTTAAATGTTAATTCACCAGCAGCTCCCTTAATGTTTTCATTATTGTCAAATTTGAGACATTGCGCAAATTCGGCCTAAAATAAATTTGGAGAAATTCGAAAGATGCAAAAGCGGGGCGCGTTTCTTTTGGCTTCGGCACTCGCGTTGCAAATGTTGGTATTTACTCCAAAACCTTAGTTCAACATTTTCATTTCCCAAGCATAAAACGAGGCTTCGTGGTTCTGCCACGACCATCTGTCTTGTGACCAGCAAGGAGCCAATCTTAGGAAAGGTAAAATGTTGCGGTCTTATGTTAAAGTAGCCACCGCCAATTTACTGGATATTGTCGAAATGCGAGTATTGTGAAGACAGACTCAGAACAGAATATAATCTCAACACTTCCACTTGCAGCGGCACACGTTAAGCACAATAGAACTGTGCAACATTATTCAACTCGAATGTGGACCCATTAAGAATCGGGGCATTTTCCTTCCCGCCTAATAATGCGAGCAAGCATTAATATAATCAACTTGCTGATTTAAAAAAAAAACAATAATGTCGTAGATCATTGTATTCAACGGCAAGAATCTGAATACGACTATTGTTCATATCACATTAGACGCTATGCTGATGTAGGGCTTTGTTCAGCTGTATGAATGCATCCATATTTACGAAAAGTCGAATGAGTCTTATCGCGCTATATTTGGTGCAGTAGTTTATTATTTCAATGTTATAGCGTTCCTTAACTAGGTCGCGCAGAATCATTTTCTCAATCCGGTAGATAATCTGCATTAACGTTCGTGTGTTTAGCTTTAAAACATTGTCACTGCCTACCGTCCTATTCGTCGTTTTTTTTTTATTAACACAAAGAATCAAAATAACATAATAAAAAGCGTGGCTAATTTAAACATAGGGGTCCTTCGCAAAGCGACAGATCTTATCCTACTGAGATATCCGCCGATAAATATTAAATAGGCTAAAATATAAACGGACTATAGTATTTTAAAGAAACATGTTAGATTTTTATTCCACGCGGATGGATGTTATGAATCATCACGAGTTCCAATTATGCATTATCGAATTAATCATCCTACCAATTGTGGCTATTAAGTTTTCAGGAATTATTGAAATTGATGTGATAGAATCAGGAGATCACTTGAACATTTCGGATATTTAAAGCTTTATTATTTTTTAAAAGTCATGGGATTAATATAGCATTTAATCAGTTTAGGTCATGCGAAATGCTTGGAGATGTGTCGAAACTGTCCAATTTATTTAAAGTGGAAGATTTGTTTTCCTGCTCTATTTTTGCATGCTCCATATTGACTCCAGCGATTTGGGTCGGACTAACAGCCATTGAGTGGGATGAAGGTGCACATGGACGTGTACTTGGACATTTCAGATGGGAGTCGTGGTGGGACGGAGGCGGTTCCAGCAAAAAAAACTGTTTCCGCTTGTCTTGTGACCAGCAAGGAGCGAATCAGCGAGCGGCTTTCGTTTATCTCCGTCTGGAAGCTAAATAGGGGACAGAGAGGGTCTGATCGCGGTCCTCGGAAATGTGCGAGCATAATCTGCTCAATTCAGGCTATGTCGGCTCCCTGTTAAATTTTACCAATCCGGAGCCATTCTATTTCGCCAACCTGCGTCCGAATGGGACTCAACTGGCAACTCTGTCGCCGGCACTCTCCTACACCCGCAGGGAGGTGTGCTCGCTCCCGTGGACTTCGAGTCCATGCGCATCGCCGCCGCAGAGCCGCGCCTTTGGCGGCTACTCTCAATCCTACCTCAGCAACTCAGTCTCCATCAGCATCAATAAGCATGGATCAGACAAGGCGGCTGCCGGCGAAGAGCCTCACAAATATTACTTCCAGGACAGCAGCCGGAAAGCGGAGGAGAGATGCAGACACAATCAGTCTTACCCAAGTGATACCAGCATCCCCTCTTCAGTCAACATCAATCCTGCCAAGTACGAATACCCAAACGTGGAAACATCTCTGCACGGTTCGCCATTACATAACCAAGGCTTTGAATTGAATTCCAACTCTCCCACTGTAAACGATAGCATCAAGCAAAGTGTGAGCCTCAGTGTGTCATTACAGTCACCAGTAACGCCAGTATGCAACAGATCCTCCGATGGTATAGTATCCGTGCAAATATAAAGCGATCATCTTCTGAAAACTACATTATCCCGACTTTGCAAAAAGTGCTACCTGTCACTCTGACGTGAATTTCACGGATTTGACCACCAAACAGCGAGCCTGAAAACCTTGCGCTTACTGTATTTAGAACAAGCGGGGATTTAATTCTACTAATTACAAAAATGATTCGGACGTGATAATAAACACAAACTGGAAGCATGTCAGCAGCCCATGAATGATAGGTCAAATGATTCGAAATTTAATTCAAATTCAAACTAAAATCAGAAGGTCAAATGTTGCAGGTTGAGTTTTAACTAACATTGACATGATGAGGAAATGGTAACTTTACTGTATGTGTCGCTATTTTATTATGAAGGCAATTTCCCAGGGCCATTCTTTTGTTAAAATGTAGAATTGGCGCGATTCTGCTGCAACGTCTCGAGAATAATAAGATGGTTGGATGGCGAATTTGAATAATTTATTTGTGTCATTTGACCGGCTTCTCGGGCAAAATAATCATTCCCCAATGATGCTTTTTCTTCTAATTTATAAAGACTAAGTACCACAAAGTGGATAATATGATATTTTTTGGTCGATGTTTCAATATCGCTTCTAACAATAAGAGCGAATCCAGCAAAGTTAAAAAATGTTAGCGCCTGAAGTAACAAAATAGACTGACAAAGTTACATTATTGTGAAATGGGGAGGGTGTTGAAATGTTTCCATTGCTTCAGCCTTTTGTTTTCTTAATTTCCATCTGCAGGTTTGCCCTGGTGTCCAACCCAAGTGAGGTCAAGGAGGAAGCGCAAGCCATACACAAAGCAGCAAATAGCTGAACTTGAAAATGAATTTCTTGCCAACGAGTTTATCAATCGCCAGAAGAGGAAAGAGTTGTCCGACAGACTGAACCTGAGCGACCAACAAGTTAAAATCTGGTTTCAAAACCGGCGCATGAAAAAGAAAAGGCTTGTAATGCGCGAACAAACACTCTCACTCTTTTAGGCCAAAGTAAAGTTCAAATGTGAGTCTCAAGGTCGTGAATTGAACTTTTTTATGGTAATTAAGCTCGCTTGCAGAAAGCATGTAGATCAAGAATATCCATTGTCTTAATGGATAGGTGCTCCTTTGATGTGGCTGTCATATAAAACAGCAATCTAACATTACATTGCCACTGCCACTAGTCCATGGCGTGCTGGCTTAAACATCAGCAACATACAGGGACTGAGATGCAAACTACGGATACCTCGTGAACATTTGCTATAGCAGGAAATTAATCGCAAGGCACAAATTTGACTTGTTGTGGCCTGTTCTTTGCTGTCCGTGAATAGCGTGCCGGCGTATTCTCATCATCATTTATTAGTTTCAAAGACATTTGTAATGGTTTTGTTTCCTGATTTTAAAAAAAAATTGCCACATGACTGTCCATTCGAGTAACAAGCAGATATTCTGCATTTTGAGAATGTAAGTACAACAGGTAATTAGAATGGAACATTCGAATTTAAATCTTAAATATATAAATATTATGCATGCACTCTACCTTATGTAAAATCTGTTCTAATAAAATGAAGGACGAAGCAATGTTTCATTTTTATGTACAACTCATGTTTTGTAAACGTGATGTGAAGTTGGTGCCGGATAACTGATTAATTGAAAAGTGTGTGGAAATCTGATAAAGATGCATACCTATCCGGACCACGGCATTTGTTTTTCGCAAACAATGCGTGTCCACAATAGGTGATCGTGGTCTGTGTGGATTTAAACGAGCCGAATAGGAAGGTGCTCGTATTATTGACGTTCTGTGACTGCCCGATATATTTGGTGTTTTGGAAGCTGCAAATATTTCGGCTTCAGAATTCAGAGTTGCTCTGGTGAAATTGCACGTGGATCTGATACATAGAACAAAATAAATAAACGACGATGCCAGAAATTAAAAATAATAAACACACGGGTGATAAATTGTTATGGAACTGTACTTTCCTTGGGTCCCTTCAAGGCCCACGTTGAACAAAATAAAAATAAAGAAACACGCCTCGCAATTTTTTCCACAAATGATTTATTGCAGTTATTTCCACTCCACTAACATTAAGTCGACGCTTCATTTCAGAATAAGATTCAATATTTATACATTAGCGATTAATTGAGAGCGCATAATATCCACCTCATGCATGGGTTACAGGATGGAGATGTTTGAATTGCTATTTAAACATATTACAGAGTTTCGGAGCTCATCGCTTTCAAACCATTGCATTATTGTTGGAACAATATTGTTTGTTTCACTGTGCAAGCTAACCATTTTTCGTCAACCAATTTCCGATAGGGAGATCGATAAACGTACAGTTTACCAATCCACTTGAGGTTAATCTGTGCAAAATCTGGGGCTGTTCGGCCCAGGATGAACAGCGACATTTAAGGAAGTTTCATCCCGATTAAATGAGACAAATATTTAGCTTCAAATTATGTTATTACAATCCAGTCGTAAAGCAAAAGCGGAGCATCAATAAAATCCGCATAGCACAAACAGACATGCTGTGGGCATCGTTTTTATTTGTATTCAGCTGGATTTTGATTCTGTAACACGCCAGTTAACCCGCCAGTTTGAGGGTTGCTGTTTTTTAGTTACAGCTCACCCATATTTCCATCGAACCAAAATAGTTATGTGTCCCTCTCTGTAAGAGGTTGTATTCATTTATAATAATTCCAATTCTTAATCGTCAGAAAGATTAAGTGACTATCGTACAAAAAAATTAAGGCAAACTTTTAGGAAATAAAATAAAATGAAATAATGTATCCTGTGCTGTAATTTGAATATGATTTGACCCGGATGCAGGCGCCACGTCCCTTATATCACATGAAACGAGAATGCGACTTTTATTCCTTCGGTTCAAACGGGTTGACGACGATTCCATTCGTCATTGGGACATATATTTCTTGGACCAGGTCAGAACTTTGGAAATAATATTTCTTCTTATAGATAATGGAGTCAAGTGCTATCAATCTCATGATAATTATTATTGCACTTTCTTTTTTATGGCAATGCCCGCTTCGTTCAATTTTCTTGACGGTTTCAAGCGTGGCGGATTTTTAACTAACTTAATAGTGGGAAGTTTTATTTTGACGTGAAGAAATCATGTTTATTAAAATGAGGCTCAGTCGAGAAAGCCTTTGCACTTGAGTCTGGGCATTAGCAGAAGATGTAAACGAGAATGAATGAGTTGCAGTCACTGCGCTTCTCATTCCAGCAAATCAGGACGTGGGTGGGCAGAAGCAGCCATTACTTCTATCCCCGCCATTTGCCTGGACTCCGATTAATTAAACATGCACCGTGCGATTCATGGACCCTTTAAGGAACTTTAATGAAATACATCAACGCAAATAAATGTGGTCCGATTAATGGTATATGGAGATTTCATTCTGGCCATTTTACCGAAAGTACCGAAAGTGGGGTTCATTAGCAATAGGCCTTAAATATATCCAGTTTAAAAAATAAATAAACTGTATATCGAGAATTAGACCAAAAATGAATGTTTTTTTAGGCGGGATATGTAAATACGACTTACGATGCAAACAATGCGCACATCCATTTTAAATTATTTTAATTACATTACTTTGATGCTAGGTTGGCATTCAATAATTTGGTAGCGTGAAAGCGACTTTCCATGCCCCTGGTCCCTGTGATTGTTGGTATCAGGTCAGAGAAATAAATGTCTGCAGCCCAGACGTTGCACTGAACTACATTTTCCATCAATGCTTGGTCGATGGAAATTGACGGAAAAGTCGTTATTACCGTGGAGACTATTGTGTATTTGAAAAAGGCAGGTGTTATGTGAAAGAACGCTTAAACTACGCTATTCTGAAATGAAGGCTGTTCCATTTGCACCAGAAGTAAGATATGTATTTAAGTGACGACAGCTCTCATCAAATTCTATTGCACCAGTGTTCTGAACTTTTTGCATTAAATTGCATGTACTTAGACATACAATGAAAACGGCTACGTTAGTTCGAAAGTTGGTTAGAATTGGCGTAAATGTGGACTTGGAAGCCATTGATTTTGGTGAGCTTGTTAGAAGCACTATGATCTAATAAAAACACCACGTAGGTCTGCAGTATGGAAGGGTAGTTCTGAGGGAGATTCCACGAGACATCAGAAGGACGCCCGCAAGCGCCACATTAGAAAATAACGCGAAACAAATACAGCCGCCAATTCATCGGAAATTAAGGATGTCGAGCCGGTCTCTAGAAGGTCCTAAACATTTTAATGCGCATTCATCAATATATAAGTTTCGTTTTTAAATCTATGAAGCTATGCATTCGCTGATGTTGAAAATGTTCCCGTCATCAGCGTGTTGACATTTCTAGTTCTATTTCCAGCATTAATTTAAAATATACAGAGACCCCAGCTTTTCGGCATTGCAAGTTGACTTTCTAATTGAATTACATATGGGATGAAAATGGCTTAGGCACTCCTTTTCCAATTGCTGCTGCTGTGTTTGGGGGATGGAGAGACCTGAGTATGGTGCTGAATTTCTGAACCGCCCCCCCCCCCTTTAAATAGTATACCGCCTGTGGAAATAAATGTGCTACATCCTGCCTGCATGTTCTTTACATTCATTTTGTTCGATAATTGTGACGAAAATAAATTACTAAGACCAAAATGTATTGTTGCATCAAAGCTGTCGTGTTTGCAGTAGTATAACCCAGAGCTTTGGAAATTTGTCCGACATTACGTGGAAACCGCTCGGAATCTCTTTTTCATCTCACTTTTATGGGTCGAGCTGCCAGACAGAGTCTGTGCATGTTCTCCAGATACTGGGGGCGCCATAACAAAGTTAAGGTCAAGTTAGTGTCTCTTTTTGGATTGCACAAGTCTAACATACCAACTGATCGTGGACTTTGTTTGACTAATGAGTTTTTTTCACATTCGAAATACTTAATGCGTGCGTTGTTCAAAAAAACAAAGAAGACGCTCATATTTCGCAACGTGAAGGGCAACGTGAAAGAACAGGTCGCTGATTTGAAGAAATGAGTAGGAAAGAAATACGGCAGCCAAACTTTCCCCGTCCGTCGCCTTTTGCTCTATGTATGTAAGAGAATAATGATCCTAACTTATATCCTATAAAACTCTTTCCTTGGCACAGCAGAACCGCCTTTGCTCCCACACCCCCGCCCCATCGATGTTAAACAACTTGTTAGATATTTGTCCGCATTTAATATTGAATACAGGCCCAATTGGTCATTTGAACACGAGATGAGAACAAAGGGCACTTTTAATTCCCTTCCCATATACAGCCATTGCCACAGCATTGAAGCGGGCCTTTTAAAACATATACTAATGTTATGTGATTGAATTAGTACGTATCTTCATAACGGGTAATGCTTGGAAATAACATCGAGCCCTTTTGCCAATGCATTTGAGCTTTACTATTATACAGAAAAACGAGTCATATTATAACCAACGCATGCTTAAGCGAGTTCCGTAATGTATGGGTAGAACACGCAACGATATTTGTTTTTAATTAACTATACAAATGATATACTACATTCAAGAAGACGAAAATTTGAAATGGATCAGTATATATATAAGCTAAATGTTTCTTATAAGAAATGATTGTGTTTGGATAATGCTGGGTACGCTATCCAGATTTAAGTGTGGCTTATTCTGCTGTATCCGTGAGCACGGGCGACATACTGGATCATTCGGCCGTGTTGCATGAGGAGGTTCCAAATTTTGGTTTAATTTGAGGTGAGTTATCATTATTATTTTATAACAAATAAACAAATACTGTTTTAGATCCCTTTAATTAAAACAATACCAGGCCACACACTTTCTACTGGCAACAACCGAGTATCACATTTTAGCAACCAGTATGCGAGCTTGGCGCGCGAAAGGAGCGAACAGATCGAAAATCAAAACATTGGTGGATTTCAAATCTTTCACTCTGATCCATATTTGGGGAAATTACTCTACAACCGAACAAGTGTTACTTTTAAACTCAACAACATTTACGTTTTTATTATGTTTCCGTTCAGAGAAGAGGGACTTGGGGAGTTATCATCAGATTATTCGAGTTCATGGTACCGAATCTCTGTCTAATTTGTAGTTACGAACAATACCATTTGTGCATTTCAATCTGACCAAAGTAAACAAATATTGATCAGAGTGCTGCCGCCTGCTTGGTCTTGCGGGATAAATGTAACCAGAGATAATGACAAGCGATATTTAATGAGTGCATTAAAGCAAATTGAAACATGAGTAGATTCCCCCCATAATTAAATATGATTTTCTTTTTCTCTGTGGAGCGGCCTCCGCTCCGTCTCCCCGCCCCTTAGGACTGCCTTTCGCTTGATTGCCCTTCAGTTAAAGGTGCCGAGGATGGTTCACATTTACAGATTCGAGTCCTTTTCAGACAAGAAGCTCACTCCCCGCAGATCGACCTATTTAATTAGGCTACACACATTAGGCTGTGCCAATGGGGAAGGCGACGGAATAACTCGGCTCTGCGCTAGTTTGAATTCTCAGTCTTCTGAACTCACAATGTTTACTTGCCACACTGAATCTCCACATGCAATTTATCATTTGTGCAAATCAAAAATATGAGCTTTTGAAATTTCTATGGGAATTGTACGCCTCGAGCAAGCCCAGTATTTTAGTAATTATTGAAATATTGTAGTGCGGCCGTATTCTGATGTTAATACAAGAGTAGCGATGCAGTTCTCGAGGCACTAAACTCCAAACCCTTGTCTAATTTGCATACTTACGATTTATGTCGAAGATAATGTTAAACTCGCACGATCATTGGACGGTTCATTTGCGTGATGTAAATAATGATATCTGGATAATTAATGGAGAAAATTGTTATGGGCTGCAACATAATGAAGCTCAGAAGTAGGGAATGATTTTATCGTGTGTATATTCTTGGCTATAGGATATGCCAGAGGCCGGTCTTATAAATCTAAGCGAAATGTTGGAAACCACCAGCTTCTGAATAAAAGTGAATAATGTCACTATCGTCCTTTACTAGATATATTCTATCTAATTTCTTTACTCTGAGATATATAAGGAAACTTCTGATAACGTGTCAATCCGACCTTGAAATGGTGTTCAGGCAGTATCTTGTAATTCGGTTCACCACTGCGAAATGGAGGGGGACTCTTTTTTTACTCGTATTAATACACGTATTAAAATAAAGTTTTACATTTTAAACTATAAGGTTGTGCAATCTGCCTTGTTGGCAGAATATGGTTCAATATAATGCTCATGACCTCAACAGTTAATGAAACAGCGCTGATGTTTTTGAAGTTTCCAAATATAGAAAGATGTCTGTGACAGACTGTAAATTAAATTATTTGTTACTGTGTTTGCTTTATCCTTAGTCACAGGACAAATCCTTGGCACAGGGAGGCGAACGCAGCTACCTAGCAGAGCCTGAAAACCGATAGGCTAATTTTGCCTGTATTGCCTTGGAGTTCCAAAGGATGGATCTTAATGACCAAAACTGATCTATGGTAATTTCTACATTGGATCACATGACTCGTTTACCCTAAGAATCAATCAAGATGAATTGCACGTCAGCTTGCGTTTCCAATTTTTTTTTCGCCGACCCTGTTCATACGCTTTTAGGGTAGAATAGATGGAGCATGTTTAACATCATCAATCCTGATAATTCGGCCTCGCAACTCCGAAAGCAAAATATGACAGAGTTTGAAGACGTTGGTAGCTGCGCCTCGAGTATGTATCTGCCTAACTGCACGTACTATGTTTCAGCCCCAGATTTCTCCACAGTGTCAACATTTTTACCGCAGAGCACTTCTTGCCAAATGACATTTCCTTACTCCTCCAATTTAACCCAGGTTCAACCTATCCGTGAAGTGGCGTTCCGAGATTACGGTTTGGAACGTCCGACCAAGTGGCATTATAGGAGCAATTATGCTCCTTATTGCTCTGCAGAAGAAATAATGCACAGAGAATATATACAACCGCCGGGCAGGACGGGGATTCTGTTTAAAAATGATTCTGTATACAGCCAGCGTGGAAGTTCAAATCCAGCTTGCAATTTCTACACTTCAGTTGGCAGGAATGGAATACTTCCGCAAGGCTTTGACCAGTTCTTTGAGACGCCTTATGGGGTTTCGGACACCTCTAACTATGAACAGTTGACCGAAAAGTCCGTGTCGGCGTGCCAGACTATCACCCCATCTGAGAAAGTTTCTCCGGGCCAGGAGCAAGAGAGTGCAACGCAAAAGAGCACCGTGGAGTCCTCCGGTAACAGTGTGGGCGACAAAAACAGCCTATCCAGTAGGTGCAGTAGTAACCCGGGGTTAGAATACAGGGCCAACACATTTTGTCTCACAGATTTTATGTGAGATTTTATAAGCAGACGAAGGATTTTATATACCCTATAAGATCTGCTTTAAAGTTGTAAAGGTTGTTTACGACGGGAAATCGGTTCAGGTGGGCTTTTTGAATATGCAAAATCACGAATAGTCGATTTTAACTTTCTATAATGATTTCAAAGCCGTCATTGCAATACGACCGGAGTTTTTTTTTTACTATTTCTGTTCAAAGCAAATGCGTTTTCTTTCAGAGTAACAAGACGACATTTTACTTATGATAGTTTCCCCGGCGATTGTCGGTTTCAATATGAATGCAATGAAAATATAAAAGAAAACGTAATAAGCATATTCATTTAAAAAAGTTATCAATAAATAAATAGTACTCTCAGGGTGTACTGGGCAAGTCGAATCAGGAAGTTTTTTTTCATAATTTGGTGTCGAATTTAAGTACAAGGAATTAAGAACATGTGTGTTGGTATATGATACTTTGTAACCTTATTTTCAAATGTGCCTCCATCAGCTAACCTGCGATGCAGAAAGAAAAGATGTCCTTATACCAAATATCAGATCCGGGAACTTGAACGAGAATTTTTCTTCAATGTTTACATAAACAAAGAAAAACGTTTGCAGTTGTCGAGAATGCTAAACCTCACCGATCGACAAGTCAAAATTTGGTTCCAGAACCGAAGAATGAAGGAAAAGAAACTTAGCAGAGACCGCCTGCACTTTTTTACTGGCAATCCCTTACTGTGACTATGATACAACTTAACTCTGGTGGATTCTCTCCGGCCAACTCTCTGTTGCCTTAGTCAATATTTATTTGCAGAAGGAGTGACTTATAAGTGTGAGGGAATAGCTTTGTTTTTCTTCTGTGGAAACAGACTGCCCCTTAATACGATCGACGTAGAATCGAATTTAAGGTGACACGGTTGTGCAGGAAACGTGGCCGTAATGATAATTAGGAAACATTCTTACCTCAGTATTTGTGTTATTCAATTCCAACGGAAGAGGATTGATTCATGGCATAAAGGAGCAGCGTGCTCATTTTAAACAATAAACCGAGGTAATTGAGGATTGGAATGGAGCAATCGTTCGTTCACAGCAATAGGTCAATCATATAATATAGCATTTTCTATTTCTGTTTTAGTCATTGCATAGCCAAACTAACCATTCTTGTTCAAGTTGAGAAAAGAAGAAATGCATATTTATTACTTTACTTTTTCTCTTGTATTTCATTCATTAACAATAGCATATCGTAGCTAGGTGTTTAAAGCTGTTGCAATGCTAATTCTGTTTTAAGGTTACAAACTAGTTGACATTTCATGATAAATGCATGTGTTAGAATGTGTTTTTTTGTCTCAAATGAATACAAACCTTCTAAGAAATCTTATAAATAAAGATTTTTTTTTAAAACGAATAAACAATTTGAGTAAGTTAACCAAATTTAGGGTCACCAATTGATTGGGAAGATACAAATATTGTTTATCTCCCAAACACAATGCAAACATTGCAATTTACTGCGCAAAAGGCAAAGTAATGCGGATGTTGGAAATCTGAAGTATAACAGATGGTGTCTCATCTGCTGAGCATTTCCAGCATTTTTTTGTTTATATTACAGATTACTGCCTGGCTCATGTATTATGCGTCTCCACAAATGTTTCTGTTTTAAAAGCAAAAGTCGAAAGTTGACCTGGCGGTTCGCCGATAAACATGACAGTTAGTTGCAATTTATTTTTATTTTAAAATAATAATTGGATTAAACATATTTACATCTGGAAATTAATTGACAAATCTGTTTATATTGCACGGTGAGAGAAAAGGCGATGTCAACGTATAGTTATAATTAAACGATTTTTTTTACAGAAGCAAGTACATAAATGTGTAAACAATATATAACTTGAAGTCAACCCCAATGTTCCCGTGACACAGTAAATACGACTTCTCAAAACGTTAAAGTTTTTTTGAAAACCCAATTGCCAAGTTTCCGTGCCGCATGGCATAGCATTGCTGTTTACAAAACCTTGAACTGTCTAGACAACGTCGTAAAGTTCACTGCTCTAGCCAGCTTGATGGCGACGTATTACACCTTCTAGTCCCTATGAAATGCTCCCGCACTACATACCAAGCAGCAGAATCGAAAGAAATCAAAGTCAATAGATTTTAAACGGGAACACGGACGCAAGAATAATTCAATTGATTAAGTCTGCCATTTGATTTTTTTTAAATCTGCATCTCACGTAAGTTACGTCAAATAAATTTGTTGAACTTAATGAAGACCAGGGCTACTGACAAAGTAACTCTCTTCGTACGCATGCCGAGGTATAGTTTGAAAAGAGAATTCTTATAATGTTGTCTTTGAACTTCTATAATGTCAAGGTCATCACCTGTAACCTTTTTGAAGACGTAGGCGCCTGGTGGTTGCTGGGTTGTTCTTGCAGCTTCCCTCCTTAAGGAATACAAAAACTTCAACAACAATAATGTGTTACTAAAGTGCACATGCTAAAGGCCACAAACAGTCCAATGTGAAAATTGTATTTCCTTGATCTGACTATTTTAACTGAGTATTTGTGCGTCTCCAAAAGTCACATTGAGTAATACTCGCCCAAGTATTTTTGCACATTAATAAGGCTCCTTTGTTCTTCTATGCTTAGTTGATAGGAGCAACATCTTTCCACATAGGTCATTCTCATGCAAGCTGAACGAGTCAAAAATGTTCATCATACGTCCAAACACTATACCAATCGCCCACCAATATGTCGGTTTCCATGGTAATGAGTGAAAATGTAATTTACGATTCAATAGAATTTCCGATGCAAACCTAGACATTCTCTGTATCCTTGTAATACACAATACTGATCTAAGTATGATTTTACTGTTTGCGTATCTTACTTAAATAGCCATGACATATATAATTTGATTAGGTTCATTAAAAAAAGTGTCTAAACAGCGAAACTAGTTTAGTGATATTCATTGCCGGGATAGTTAACTCTGCAAATGGCCACACGGCGGCGCACTGTAGCACCAAGCTGCAGCCCAGCCAGCAATGCTGTGATAATGGCTTTCAGAGTTGAATATAAAATAAACCGAAATAATGTAAGTATTCCAAACAATAAAGTTATCTTTGTTCCTGCCATTTATCTGGAACATCATGTCGAAGTGTGGAATTAAATACAAGTCAGTTCATTGCAAATGTAAGTGTATTTGGTTTATTGCTCTCTTTAAAGATTAAGGCGTTACTTTTTCGTCGCAAAGAGTAAAGAATGAGCAAAATTCACCTTCCAATGACATTACTATGGCCGTTATATTAGCAGTTAGTCGGTATATTCGCTTAGCCTTTTCGTCAGATTCGCCGAGGTTACAAAGGTTTTGTGACATCCAACTCAAAGATCATATCAGACCTGGTGTATTATCTGTAACAGCCACCAAATAACATTATGAATGTGAAAAGGAAACTGAGGGAATACATCACACTCTATTTGAGAAAAACTATGCTGAACAATGTAACTGGGTGGAAATTGCGAAATCAAACAGGCGCTGTATGGAAAAATCCTAAATAGTTCTGTTCACATCCTGACGATGCAGTCGGCTTACATGGCAGCACAATATCTAAATCAGCCCTTTCTCAGTACTGCTTTCCTTTTGGGGCGCCTCCACAATCCAGACACATTTAACAAGATCGTGAAGGCAATTGTACTGCACCGTCAAATAATATTTCCGGGTATATATTTCACCTCGATAATGACGCTATGTTTAACTACAGTATTCGTTTCTGTTTTATTTGGACAAAGCAACGCCGCTCACACTCTTCTTGTCTGTTAAATACCTACCCTCTGTAGAAGTGAAAAAGGATGCTGTAGGCTGGAGAGCTGACTTCGAGGAGGAAAATCAATAACTACCCCATTTTCTCCCGGTGTGGAAACAAGGAATATTTGATGGCAATATTCGGCGAACCATTTGAGTGGAATCAAAGACACCGCCCGCTGGACATACTAAACATGCAGAATTTGCATACCTCTTTTCCCGAGAGTTACAGCAATTTGAAATATTCTAATATGGAAAGTGATACTCTTTAATTTCTTGCTGCAACATAGTTTTAAATTGTCAAGGCGGCCGATCGCAGTAACTAGAACTAATATCCGCTTCTTTGTCATTAATAGTATGTGCATTAAATGGGTAGTTTTGCTTTAAGTTTCCGATCTGGCCTGAAGATTTCAGAACATGAGCTAATCGCCCAAGCGAGTCTTAATTTTTCGTGGCAATGCTGTCCGGGTCATACTTGTCAACTATTTTCCATTCAGTCCCATACATTCAGTGGAGTTGTGTGAGGAACTTTTATTTTGCTCTTTATTACTATTGTAATTCTAAGTGCCGAAAACCTGTTTGCAGGAAACATATTTCCTCTCTACTTGTTTATAGGATGATAATGTGGTCTGATTTTTATTCAGATTAAACGCAATTGAAATACACGAACGCATATAATTTAAAACATAGGAAGGCTAATATTCCGATAGAGGCAATTGCTTGTTGATACCCGTTTACTGATAACAAATATCACAATAGCTTGTTTAATGTGACAAGGAGTGAAGTGATTTAATTACGTTGGACTCCGTTGTTGGTCCTTTGCAATTTGTAGTCGGGCACAATGAAAGCGCGGTCCTGTGAATTATCATTCGGCTTTCATACAATTCAACTGGAAATGTCCAGCGACCAAACATATTTTCCAAATATCTGCAGGCGGTGTGAAATTAGGGCAAACGTTTTGTTATCGGCAACGTTTTGTTTGATGGCAAACAAAGTTAGGCGGACGAAAGCTCCACGTGCACTTTAATCGGGTGCTTGTGGAATATTCAATCTTTCTTTCAAACTTTTCTACATTTGCCTGATAAACTAAACAAGAACGGCGAAACTACCGACACACGCTACGCGGTGACTCCTTTAATTCTGAGTTCTAAGCATGGTGAAGAATTCAAGGTGAAAGTGAAGGTACAAGTGGCTGGTGGTTTTGATGGCCACAGGAGCATACCGGTTTACACTAGTGGGAAGTGTAATGGGGGAAGTGTGAGCCTCTATCAAAGCATGGGGGCAATAGTTAACACGGCAAGATGAACAAAGAAACACACCGTTTTATCCAAACGTTTGAAGTGACTACAGTGATTTAAAATTGTTCGCATAATTTATTTGGGGGGGGGGGATTTGATCTGATTTTCCAATAGTTTGCCTCATTTTAACAATATACATGTTGTTGGTGATGTGTGTGCAGCGGAAATGTTGCTTCGTGTTATATTGCAAATCGATGCAAATGCAACACTGTTGCTTCATGTTCCTGTTTAAATCTAATATTCATTAAGCTTGTCTGATATAAAATCCTTCCAGCAAATCACATTCCATGTTGGCGCTTAAATGCATTACGAGATTTTAATTAATCTCCATCATTAGAACTAATTTAAGGAGGATTGTGTGTAACATTTCTCCCATAAACGGCTTATAACTACGTTATTAAACGTTAAAGTATCGTTCGGAGACTAATCAGTCAGTTCCCCTTCTAGTTGCTATTAATATAACCTTCCTTTTACTAAAACTAGGCTCTGCGTGAGTTGAGTGTACCCTCATGATAACTGTGTTTGATATTGCAATCTTCCCCGCTGCATACCAGGACACTTTATAGTTCAAAGATTTCATAGCTGTTAATTCTCGTGTGTGTGCAGTCGTAATATTTTATGAGGGTATTTTTGGCATACTAGGGGTCGTATGATACAGGTTTACAGACTTATAATTTTATTTGAGTACATTGAAACGAACATTTATGGTATATCATGGAGGCCCGCTTGGTACAATTATGTTGTTTTGTTTACTTGGCGTGGGATTGGTGCAGTGTGAACATAAGCGATACTTCATACGATAACCCCCTATCATTGTGTGTTGATAAACATATTGATATAATCAATTGTTCGTGCGTAAATAAGTAATACATGCAGGCGGGAATGTTAAAGTGGCTTTGTAAATGTCACAAATTTCCTACATAGCCATGTATATCTGCTGAACATTCGCCTAAGTACAAACGACTGCAGTAATGCCTCCCGATGTAACATTCCGATAACTAACGTTGCTTCACTTTAGCTATCCCATACAATGTGACGGGGAATGGAACTACAAATAAATGGCGGCATAAGTCACGGCTACTGAGCAACGGATTGCCTTGCGTTGAGTGAAAAACAAATTCTTCTTGACTAAAACACGTTTGAGCTCGGCATTGCCTATTCCAACATCGAGGCCGTTCACCTTTTGAGGGCTGTTTAACTTTGAGCTCGCAATTTGTACATAAATACCAGTTTTGTACTGTGCAGGCCTCAAAATCGCGGAGGATTCTCTCGTTCAAGGCTGCAACTATCTGTGTTCTGGAAATAGAGCAGCGCTGGTTCTTGCCTGCCTACTTGCAAAAACACTGCCGCCAGCTTATTTGGCTTTGATCGCTTACAGGAAAAATCACTGTGGGGGTGACCTTGCCGTGAATATGAATATTGTTTATAATATGGGGAAGCGCTGTGGACTGGAGCGCATTGTTGACTCTCATTCAACGATTCACTGCTTATTGTAAACAAATCATTGAGGTCAGTCTATTACATCGAAAAGTTCTTGAAGCATCATATTATTCCAGATATAGCCCTGCTATCTACACGTGTTTATTGAATAGTATCTCGTATCAGTAGTAAAACAGCACTGGCGTATTGTGTTTTATTTTACTAGAATATAAACGGAGTCATGGTTTAGGCTGAATGGGCATTAAGCTTCTCGGCTAATGGAGGTATTTGACGGAGGAAATAATAAAGGAGTCAAGAATAGAAGGTAGCATCAATCTTGTTTCTGTATTTTGCACATATTCACTCATGTTACACATAAATGTGGCCAGGATTTCAAACGCCCAAGAACAGTAATCTTTTCTCCTTTGCCCGGTTAACTAACTTTACATCAAAGCATGCCTACTCCCATTTTCAATTAAAACAAGACGCTGAATAAATTAATCTGAACTTTATCAATAATGTATGATGTTCTCAGTTGGTCACATTGCTTGCCATGTCATAGCGCTCGTCTTTAAGGTCGTTTTTAAAACATGGCAAAATAGTTTTAGACGGAAAGAGCATAGTTTAATAACATTTAAGGCCCAATTCTAGTGCCCTTTGTAAGCCTTGATACCGGGTTGGCTGTTAAGGAGAGGATTGCGATATATTTTGGAGAAATATAAATGCTCTACCTTTCAGATAAGTATGTTTCCCTCGGAATGGCGGAGATAAGCTACTCAGTATCGAGGTGTTGTGAACGAAATTATGTTCTGGATTTGAATCGGTGTCAGCAGAAATCAAACGCAAATCTTAAAATGCAGGGCCCCCATAACATTGATTGTAAAGATTTGGACTACAAATTCTAGCAAATCCGAAATAATGATGCGTGAATAAACAGCCGCAAACGATCTGCGAAAATAGTTGTAAATATAACTTCCACCACCCGCAAGTATTTAGTGCTTATATCTAATGCCTGTTACTTTTCAACATTTGTAGGAATTTAGACATTTAGTGCAAGACTAATATTCACATAATCCGAAAACACTCTGAAGATTACATTTACATTGCAAAATAAACAGAGAAATGAAGACAGCCTTGACCCTGACACTGTCCCCTTCGCGGCTCTTCTTGTTAAGTGTAAATTTTCGCTGGCTTTGTGTGAATGTCACATTGCTCCTCCATAGCCGGTGCTGCTCACAAAGTGAATTTTCATGAACCATCGAGGGTTCTCCCTATGACCGGACATGTTCATGACTTGTTCACTGGCACATTTTCTCCATTTAGGGATGTTCGAAAAATCGACTGTGCGCGGAGGCAACACGAGATTGCAACTCCATCAACCCAGCTGAATCCCGAAAACAGTCAGCACGGCCAGTCGCCTTGGAAAGCAGACAGACCCGCTGTGTGTCTTTCCCTTGTTTTTCGGCCAACGAGAGCGGATACATTTCCGGCCTATTTTTCTAGAGTGATTCTATTGATGGTCAACAGAGAAGCCACCCATCTGCAGTGAGATGTGTTAGAGTTCCAAAGCTAAGGTGGAAATTTTAGGATAGGGCAATAAACTCTGAACTCTAATAATGATTATTAAATTGTGGGGGGGGGGGGGGGGGGGGAAGTAATGGCAAGAAACGCAAGTTGCTTCTTTTCTTCATCCAGGGTCTTACATCTTGGAGGGTGTCTGTGCAAATGTTCGAATACAGTTAAGTTATAGAAGCGTGTGATATTAACACCAGTATGTCTGCACGCCAACCATTGTAATGGTAAAGACAGAGCGGGAGGAAGATTACAATAATTCAAATGTGAACACTGTTATGGCGGCTCGTAATCATCAATTTTACTCGTGAAGATTGGTTTTATTATGCATTAAATACTTCTACACAGCTAAATAGAGCGTAGTTCCGCCCAGCAAGACATGTATCAAATGAATGCTGATAAGTCTGCAACATTTTGAATCCATTCATAGATTTCATCAAATGTTTGGTTTATATCAAAACAAAGTGGATGATGCGGCTGGTTATGCGGATAATAGGCAAGTTGTGTAGAATGTATACAATGAAATGCCCCTGGCTGCTCCGGGGTCCCTGAAATTATCAAGACATTCAGATCATAAACCTGCTCCGCACTCATCTCATTTCGACGACATTTTCTACCAATAACTCCGCTTTTACTCCCCCATGGTCAGGAATTGCAGCGATTTTTATTCCTCTTCGAGTCTATTTTTTTGTCCTATCAGAAAAATGCTGGTTGTGTTTTACAAACAGAATGCGAATTATTTTACGACTGGTGGCTGGGATGAGATTATACGATCTGCAGTATGAATATGATGAAAGGTTTGAACCGGGGTCTGTGTGGGGATTACGATGCGCTGGAGCGACCGCCACTTTGGAATTGCATTTGTAGGTGTCGCTGTTGTCCACAGTTAAGCTCAAATTCAACCGAATGTGGATCATGTGATGTGCCAGGAGGTAGTGCTTCAAGGCCATTTTCAAATTCCATTGGCTCAATAGTCATGTGGTTGTACAGAGGCATCCACAATTACACAGGGAATGTTTTGTTAGAGATGTCGGCTTACAAAGGACATCATCTGCCTTCTTCAAATTACTCTCCAAAATGTCCTGTTCCAGCAGCTCTCCCGCTACTAACTCGTTTTTAGTCGATTCCCTGATTAGTGCTTGCAGGGGTGACGGGTTCTATTCAACCAGCTCCATGTACATGCCATCGAGCACGGATATGGGAACTTACGGAATGCAGACCTGTGGACTGCTCCCGACCATGACTAAACGAGGAGAGGTTAGCCATCAAAATATGAGCATCAGCGTTCATCCGTATTTATCTCAGGTGGATGGCTGGGCTGACCCTTCAAGACCATGCCGAATTGAACAACCTGTTACTCCACAGATGCCCACGTGCACATTTCCTGCTAGCGTAAAGGAGGAAAGCACTTGCTGCATGTATAATTCTGATAAACGGGCAAAACTCACTCCTACCGCAATTCCCGCCTATCCCAGGTTGATCACAGAAAACTGTTCCATTGAAAGTCCTGAGATTCCCATCCCGGGATATTTCAGACTCTGTCAGGCTTATCCATTGGAGAAAAGCCTGGACTATAATCACGCTGGGGAAATCAGTGCAAATGTAATGCCGCAGTCAAATCTAGGGCTTATCAGTAAACTCCAGGTATCCAGCCAGCCTACAATGGAAAGGAAAATAAACGAGAAGCCAGACGCACAGGAACCCACTAAGGGTATATATGTGGAAACTCCTGAGCCAAAGCCGAGGTTAGTGGAGGTCAGCGCAACCGCTGAGGAAGCCGAATCTAGCTCGGAACTATCGGACAATGAGACTAAAGGTGAGCATTTCAAAGATTTAATGTGAACATTGCAACATCATAAAGCTTACATAACACGGCGTAACTTTATCACAGTCATATGTTTGGCAGGTTATGTGTATTTCTGTTCACTAAATGTACAAAGAAAATGCAACCTCGGCATTAACCTTGAATAAAAAGACAGTTTTCTTTTGTGACAATTAGATTTTACAAAATGTGCTCAACAATTCCATGAAATTGTTAATGACGTAGTAAAGGCCGGCAAACCATTTTTTCTGCTAGCGTAAAGGAGGAAAGCACTTGCTGCATGTATAATTCTGATAAACGGATAGTATAACATGTATAACATGGATAGTTTCACCTTGGTGTTTGTATGTTTTAGATAATGAGAACCCTAAGATACTATATGAATCGGTTAGTGCAACGCACGGCATGCAGCATATTCAAAGTAATTATTAATATATTTAGCACTACAACACGAGCTAGTTGTACTCGGTCTTTTGAAGGGAAATTGGTTATTTGCATAATTTGCTGACTTGGAAATAGTGAGTGTGGAAGTATTGGTCGTAGATAGAATCGTCGCTTTCCCTTAAATAGTTTGTTAGATATATAACATATTGCTCACTATACGCAGTGATAAAAGTTCCATTGGTAGAATATGAAATATTACTAGCACACATAGCACATAAATTCCAATTAACCTGCTCTGTAAGAGGCAGCGGTAGTATGTTTAATAGCCTAAGATTTAGCTCCGGAATTATTATCATGGCCACATACGTTTGTATTGTCAGGATTTCACAATCTGTAAATTTAAGCTATGAAATTGAAAAAAATGACCTATTGGTGAAAATCCTGTTGGTGCATTGCAACCCACAGCTTTAAATTCTGTTCACACGTAATAGCATTGCCCACTAATCATCCAATGTTAACAAATTGTTTGTTTTCAGTGCACCTTAAATCGCTTGGCATATATTTTATAATTCACTGAGAAACCTATCCCAAAATGTGCATTGCAGTAAATAGCATATTGTATCATCCTATTTGTCAATCTCTAAAATCATAGTTTTAGCTTCCTTGCTCTATTCGGCGATTTTCGCTTTGAATTGCACCAATTTATGTGTATATTTGCTTGACAATTGGCAAAATATAAAGAGCATGTATTAGGTTACTGTGTGTAACTTAAAATGCCAATTGTGCGCATAACCGCACTGAGACTGATTTGAAGTTTGGTTGTTATGGGGACGTGTTTGCTAAAATCTTATCTCTCGTTTCTTACTTCTGATAGAAAAGCTCAAAACTCCGATAAGCAACTGGCTAACAGCAAAAAGTGGACGGAAGAAGAGATGTCCTTATACAAAATATCAAACACTGGAATTAGAGAAAGAATTTTTATTTAATATGTATCTGACTCGTGAGCGCCGTCTAGAGATAAGTAAGAGCGTGAATCTGACCGACAGACAAGTCAAGATTTGGTTTCAAAATCGTAGGATGAAGCTGAAGAAAATGAATAGAGAAACCCGAATCCGAGAACTGACCACTAACCTCACCTTCTCATGAGCGTGGGATACGGATTCCCCCGTCATCCAACACATTTGATACTGTGGCAGTTTAGTGGGGACATTTGAACCCTGCTGTTGGGCCACTCTGGGATATTGTCAATTATCCAGATTTAACCATTTTAGTGTTATGGTTGTTTGAAAGTACAAATTAGCACGTTTACCTTAGCAAGATTTTTTTTCTAGGAAATTGTCCTATCTAATACGGGACAAATTATTTACTTTGTTTAGTAAGTAGGCCTTCGGTAATTTTACATGGGACAGCTGTTCGGGCTATTTGGGGGGCAAGCGTACACCAGGACATCACGTTTTACAAAAATCACTATATTCAGAAACAAAATTACATTTATTTAGCAATTGCAAATCAAATGTGACAATCTCATGAACAATCATCGCATTAGAAACACTCGGCTTGAATTGTTTGTAACATAGTTATACAGTGGCCCATATAAAGTACAGTGTTAAAATAATCAGGTCTGTAGAAGAGGTTCTTAGGTCCATTATTTGAAGTATGTAATGCAGTCGTGATGCACATTTTCATGTCTATTTATATGCATGTGTCTGTTGCACGTATATATATATAAATATAAATATATAAATATAGATATAAACAATCAACTCTAAATTAGATATCAATTTCTTCAACCCATTTTACAATTTGGGAAACCTTCGCAAACGGCCTCAGGCGAAATTGATCAATTACTCGTAGACAGTACAGCAAAGTGATTTAACCACAGCAAACGTAATACTTCTCACGATGCATTAAAGGTTGAATAAATGTAATGCAATGGTGCAATGTGGAGATGAATTCGAATTCCTTCCCTCATACTTGAGAACATTACGTTCCCGCAACATTCAGCCGACCAGCGCTAAATGGTTAAATGAGTTCTAGTCCAAATGAAAACAAACAAGACGAGTAGAGCGGACAGTGCGTTCAGCTTGATACAAGTCACCAAACTTGTAAACGTTCCTATTTATTTATCAAATTATTGTTCTTTGGCTTCTATTTTTGGAAAAACAAGACATATATAAGGAAATGGTCCAATAAACATGTGCACATTTCCTTATTGAAAAACAAAATGGTGCGGGCGCTGGGAGATCTGAAATAGAAAGGGAAAATGCTGTAAAATGCTCAATATGCAAGGCAGCCTCTGTGGAGAGAGAAACAGTTGAACCGTCAGGTCGATCGACCTGTTTCTCTCTCCGCCGATGCTGCCTGACCTGCTGAGCAGTTCCAGCATGTTCTCTGTTTATTCCATATTTATTTCTGCTTTGTCGCTTCCGGAGCTGTAACTTGTGTTAATAGGAACCGAAGTTTTCCTTTTTATTCAATCTTCTGCAGGGACAGAGAAGGGATGCGTCTAAAGTAACAATTGGAATTTCGAATCAAAACGTTTACTTTTGCGATAGAAATATATAGGGTAAATAGTAACTTGCTTTATTAACGAAAAATAAGGCTTTCGGTACGGTTCTCAATTATTTGGGTTTGACCTTAACCGGGATATCAAAACTACTGTTCTTATTGCATCCTTGGTGTTAATAAGCAGAAGACTAGTAATTCCGACTTCCCAAATATTCAATGCAAATGCCAATTGTTAAGCTCACGTGTTGTTATTATCCAGTCCGAAATACTGAGAATATTTGGTTGGAGTGAGGGTCAGACATCATGAATTCAGTGCTCCTTTCATTTAGCATGCACAGCTGTATCTCCTAAATGTCACTCGTGGCAAGAATCAAAGGGGAAATAATTTTAGTAACTCGATGAGGTCTTTGATATTTTTAGCACACAAAATAACGAATTTCGCATAGTTTTCTAATATTTCTTCAGGGGTATTAATAGGGTAAAATTACTTAATCTAAGTTTAATAGATGCAAACAAAATCTATCTAAAGAGCTGTCAGTATAGAATGGACCGAAAAGATCGGCCGTTTACTGGCTTCATTTGGTGCATTATTTTTAATGGAGAAGGTGCTAATCAATTAATAAAATGTTTAAGGAGTCAAACTGACATTTACATTTACAGATGTATGTCTTTTCAAAATATACCGAATTACTAGTTTTTTCCTCTAATTATATGGAACAGGCTGAATAAGTGTAGACAAAAATACCTGGATCCAACAGTAACAAAAAGGATTACTGACACTTACTGTTGATCAAAATTACAAAAATCCTTCGATAACAGCTTAGTGTCACAAAGATTAGAAAGTGATCACATTAAACATTTATAAGACTTTACACAGGTGAAAAGACATGAAACATCTAAAATGACAGTGTGCAAGGTCACTGAGAAAACTCGTCTAAAAATGAAACCAAATTAAATTCAGCCACCGGCTCAATCAAGTCCAAGTTTGAAATAAAGCATTGTTTTTACACAATGCAAAATGCACATCCTGCAGTGATTGTTTACCAATCCCACAAATACTAAATAGAAATTGTTTTCTCTTGATTTGTCCGGAGGAGAAAACACTCTTCCCAATTCGTTTTAGTCACTCCCTTTGTATGTACAAATGAGAAAAATAATTAAATTAATATCAATTAGCCGGGCTAAAGTTACTAGCGGGTGAAATTAGTTATTTATCCTTGATTACAGTTGCAGTTAAAATGATGATTCGCCTCAGAATTTTGTACACGCTTAAAATATTAGAAACTTTTTTTTGTGTTTTCCGTATTACCACAGGGAATTTACAAAGAAAATAATCTTTAATCACTAGTGCTCTGTTTGTCCGACATTTAAACTGCAACGTACGTTTTCTAAGTTAATTTGTTGAGGGGTGGGGGAGCGGTTGATAGTCAATCTTAACCATTTTTAATTCTGTAAAAAAAAATGTATTACTTAAAGTGCTGTAAAATTGCAGCTAGCGAATGATCTTCCCGGCGACATTTCCGTATATGAAATGCAGTAAATGTTATAAACACGAATGTTGCAGAAATGTGATGTTTTTTACGCTTTTCTTAAATAATGTTAACCGGAAATCCACTCTTTGGTTTAGCTATAGCAATTGCAGCACCTAACTGCAGCATAGATATCATCTCTTATTTTTAAAGTAATTCATAACCAAGAAAGGAAAAACCCGTATTTTTAATTTGCAAATGTCATAAAACATTAGCAAGGAATGTTACTCTATTCTTTCAATTTAGCAAAGACTGGTGTCTTGCGAAAATCAGCCAATTAAATCTGTGCGGTGGCCTGCTGTCTAAATTCGGCAAAATTATTATTTGCGTAATCTTAAATCAGGAGAAACTGAATTTGGAAAAGAGAAATTAAAGTTTCCCCTTTAATTATTGTAAATTGTTTTTAAAAAGCGACTGGAGTGCAGTAAGGCGAGGCAGTAATATATAACGGTCCATGCGGCAGCAAAGTTGACTTGAACGGTCACTGACGTGCCTCATGCTTTGCCTTTCTTATCTTTAGATTTTGAACATTCGACACGGTATATGAAAGAGATTTCCTACTGGTTTATTTTGCAGCTATTACAAATAGCAAGTATCAGCTCAGAAACAAGTGAGGAAAATGAGCCGATAAGAATTAAGCATTTTTCAATAACAAGTAGTGTATCTGAATCGTCCCTGAGATGGACTCAGTGACTAAACTCGTCACGGTGAAAGCCAAGATTGCTGCGCACTTATTGTGCATTCAAAAAAAAAGTTCAATGCGAAAAAAAGAGTCAAAGTAAAAATGCCTAGTTTTCTTTTTAAAACGTAGAATTAAACTTATTTCCTTCATCACAAACGAGGTTTGCCTGATTGGTGTCATGGTGGACGGTCACTGAAGACGCACGCAGTTTCCCTGCAGATCTTTAATGGTTATCATCTCTTAAAACTCAAACTTGTCGAACTTTACCCTTAGACTCACTGCAATTGTATCGACTAGCGAGGGCACTGAAACCCGCATTGGAGCTGGGTAATGGGTTTGTGTTCCAAACAGCGAACACATTCTCCCCTTTTGTAGACTATGGTACACTGAATTGCTATTAACAGGCGATGAGAGAGAAACATATTTATAGGCTGGAATACTTGTACCTTTGTGGGAACCTTTTGGCGTCCAGTTTTGGTTAAGCATACTTTACTATGCCAAAAGAGGCCTGTTTTATTAAAGACACATTAATGTATAATCAAATGCACCTCATAAAAATTTTATTGATAGACATAAAAGCATTTATGGTGGCTTCTGAGTACAGACTATAAAGGGGCGAGGAACCCTTTACTTCAAATGCAGTGATATTTAAAACAAATGTAAGTATTAGCCGAAGAACATTCGAAGAGTGGGAAAGAAACTCTGCAAGTTCCTGTACTCCAGAATGTTTTTTAAATAGCTCAAACTCCTCATTTTGCAGCGTATCGTTTACTTTTTTATGGGAGAAGCCAGTCAATGGTCTGTAAAAGCTCTTTTCTAAACAGGGGAATATACAGTATAAAAACACCAACATACCTCGAAGGTGTTTTCTTGCCGCTTTATTGCACTAAAGCTAACAGATATTTGCTCCTGACATAGATCATGGACTACGCACTACTGATTATGAAATGAGTGACAGACATTAATTAGCTTACGGGGAAAATAGTCCCCTGCTTCTCCGGGCGCTGGTTTAACCGCTCTTGGAGACATTGTTCCTTTGTATCCAGCAAAACGTTTCCAACAATCCTGCTCAAGTGATTTTGCTTTGCGCATTGATAATGCGCTTTTTAAAAATAGAAATCTATCTCATTAAAAGCTGGGCCAGGCCCAGTTGCGGTCAGACTGGTAAGCGGATTGATTTACTCGCTGTATTGGTAAATACAATCACGTGAGGCCCGCAACCAATAGCTGCAACTGTAGTCGGCAAAATACTATGATTGTTCTGAGTGAAGGTATCAGATACACGTTCCAGTGTAACCTTTTCTATGAAAGCGAGAGAGCCTAAAATGTCGACCAGTGGCACTATACAGAATTATTATGTTGATTCTTTGATAGGCCAGGAGGCAGAGGACTTATACGCGGCTAGATTTGCTCAAGGATCACACAGCACAGCTCCAAGACCATCAGGTGTAGCAGACAGTTCCGATTTCTCTTCCTGCAGTTTCACCCCCAAGTCAACCGCATTTTCTAGTCCCTGGTCTGCTGTTCATCCTCAGCCCTCTGCCGCCGTGGCAGGGATCTATCACCCTTACATGCACCAGTCGCATCTTGCAGCTGGGGACAGCAGGTACGTGCGCTCCTGGCTGGAACCACTTTCCAGTTCAGTCTCCTTCCCCGGATTCCATCCCAACGGCCGACATTACGGGATCAAGCCAGAAACTTTATCAGGGAAGACGGCTGAGTGCTCTTCCTTTCAGCTGCAACCCCTCAGCCTTCCAGAATTCGCTTGCGGCTCGTATCCAGAGAAGCTTCCCAAGGAGATTGGCTGCACCAGCTCCGAGACGACGAGCAACAGTGAGCGCAAGGAGGAGAAACAGCAGCAACTTGACCCAAGTAAGTGCAAAAATTGCAACTTGATTTACAACCCGAACCTGCAGACCCGAGTGTGCAACGCTGATGGTTTTACAAACCTATAAAGATGTCTAGACGCCTCCCCAAGTCTGAAAACGCACAGCCAGCTGTAAAGAGTTTATATTGTTTACAGGGATTTTTTTTACACACAAATTTGTGTGACAAGATTGTAAAACGTTGATGCATCCCTCCTCATAGCAGCGTGCAGCACTATCGGATAGCCCAAGGCGGAATACATATTTCTCATTTCAACATTTTAAACTGTATTCTTTCTATTCTTCCCTTCAAAGACGCCCCCCCCCCCATTTTGTAACAACCCATTTCAAAACAATCCCAAAGAGACTGAAATCAATCGCTGTCTCAATTTCTTAATGCATGAAACCTCGCTGAACTTGACAAGTGACCAGTGAGAAAAGAAAACAGCAGCTTTGATTAATAGTATTATGATTGTGGAAATTCTTGAGGATGTCTGAAATCCCGCGGAAAATATCCAGAAGATGTTCAGATTTTAATTCTTTATTTTTCCCGCCCCTCCATTCCTTCTAGATCACCCTGCTGCAAATTGGATCCACGCTCGCTCTACCAGGAAGAAACGCTGCCCTTACACCAAGTACCAGACGCTTGAATTAGAAAAGGAGTTTTTATTTAATATGTACCTCACCAGAGACCGGCGTTATGAAGTTGCTAGAATTTTAAATCTTACCGAGAGACAGGTAAAGATTTGGTTTCAAAACAGAAGAATGAAAATGAAAAAGATGAACAAGGTGAAAAATAACGAAGAACCTTAAGTGATCATCCGTATTTGAAGTGATAGATCTGAAAATCCTACAGACTGTGTAAAAAGTGTTTTGTCTATCTAGTGGTGCTTATTCAAAGCACGGTCTATGTTTCCTAGTGTTGTACTGCTCCGGAGAATCCTGTGTTTAAACAACTGACATTTGTGTAGAGACCCCCTGATTTGCTGCTATTTGGTTACATTAAACGGAATTTAAACAGATGTCAGCACATTGGTTGTATTTCGCTAAAACTTTGACACCATTATTAGAATATATTTGTTTTATACATAAATAAAGCACGCATTCTTCAACATTTTCTTTGGTTGTGCAACCTGTAAATCGTTGTGTTTCCGCTGTATTGTTAGTGTATCACTTAGATCGAAATATAGAGAAATGCAGACCTTTTGTCTCAATTCAGTTTGTCTGCCGGTTACTCGGTGAAATGTAATAAAGGCGCCACTGTCTGTACATTATTCAAATATTTACAAGTGCAATGACACTATCACTGTGCTGATAAAGGGTGTCAAGCCAATGTACTATTTATTTAAAATATTTCAAGTTAAATTAGCAGAGCGGCATGGTCACTATGGGACTATAAGACACACTCTCAATAAGCTGAACGTGCCATGAAGCTACAGGCACCTTGACGACGGAACAGAGAGAAATAGAAAGATGTCTAAATTTTGTTACTTTTCCAACAGCTGTGAACATTTTTTGTGCGTTTGGGACAATCTGAAGCAAGCTTATGTTAGTGACAAGTGAATATGACCTGCTTTCATTCTGTGTTTATTGCGTCGATTTCAATAATGTCATAAAGATGCGGTTACTGGGATCATTACGTAAGTCAAATCCAATGTAATTAATGTAAAAATATGAAAATAATGAGAAAATATAACATGACAGTAGTTTTCGACTTACTCCCAGGTCCTCTGCAGTATTTAACAGCTGCCAGAGATGTGAAAGTTAAAGCCATGCAGCACTGCAGAAGTCAAGCGGCTAAAGCAGAAAGTTCCACCCCAGCCCGCTGGTTTGTACCTCACGTTACGCTAACAATAAAATTTATAAACATTTCAGATTTGCTGACTGCTTGAAAAGTCATTTATGATTTACGATTAACACCGTTGAATGTGATCTTTAACAATTTCAGGAGGGATTGCATAGCAATATGTTTCTTTAGAGGGGTACTACGTTCCCACAGCCGGAATTGCTAATATTACGATGGTCCAAAGTGGAGTTCGTTCAAATCAACAAACTAATATTGACCCCGGTGGGTAAAGACCACTGGTTGTGTAGATTATCAAAACAAATCTGAAATCTTGTTTTTTCCCTCCTCTGGATTGCAGTAATTAGCAGTTATCCACTAATCACGTGCTGATACACGTGCATATTATAAATAATGTGGATCTAGTATCCTTTCAAACAAAATCTGTTTTGTTCGATGCATTTTCTTCATTTCCTTACTGTACGATGCTCTCTGTTGGAAGTTACTTTCGGTCTTTTGTGCACGAAGCTGTTTTATAGTTTCTCCTTTGTCGTTTGAACAATGTTATTTATATTATTATCGCGGATATCCGACGTGTAGCACGTTGCAATGATTCATAGTTACAACACACTGGATACATGAGTTAAAGGTACGAAAATAAACAACAAAGTACACATTCTTGGCAAAACAGTGGGTGCGGATTTATTTTAACTGTGGACATAAATGGGCCCTGAGCACAGACAGATTCATTTTACATCACGCCACTGTTTCATTAATGTTTCAAGCTGAAAGCAATTGCGCGCACTGGTAAATCTAGAACTTCATTCCTTCTGGAGATTCCTCTGAAAACTTTACAGCTCTGAAGGTGTTGAATTGCAACGCCATCTATTGCCACTATTCTACATACAGTACTTAGAACCGGAAGGAACGGGGTACAATAAACCCCACTCCTGGCTAGACGCCTGACCTTAATGACTTTACAGTTTTTTTCATGTAATTACGGGCTCCTTTGAAATCAGCCAATTCAGATGTTTTGTCTGTTGATGACAAACAAAAACGCAGACACTAGTTAAAGGAACGAGGACAATTAATTCCGCGTTGACTCTTCAGCGTGGACAATCGACTCAATTCCCAAACAGACATATAGGAAGTACAATGAAGTGAAATACACTCCACTGTACGTCAAATTTACATTTAATATTAATCCAAATGACCAGTCAAATAACAATATGGTACAAATCGATAGGGTTACTTTGTGAACTGAAAAGGCAGGCGCTGGAAAAGAAAACAGACCCCTAAATAAATAATATTTACGTTCAATTTATTTTATCATGCAAGATGCAAATGATGAATAGGCGGATATGGGGTTGATAAATGACGAGTGAAGACTAAACTGAATACAGCTCCCGCCTTCTGAATTTATCGAATTTTGAATCTAAATGAACGTTTCTCGTCGCGCCCATGTGCACACACACATTTATTCACAATGTTTTTTTTAATGTAGCAGCAGCAAATACAGCACATCCGGAAAATCCCTTTCTCAAACTATAGCAAACATATTTAGATATTACCATACATTGAATAGTCGCTGATGGTCTGTATTTCTCTGTTACTTTCTTTGTCTTAGTATACACGTGCAGTCAACCATATCTCCCCACCCCCGCGTTTTTATTCAGATTATTACCTCTGAATACTTTTTGCTACTTCAGTAATTTACATATAGGCAGTCAACTAATTTAACTTACAGTTCTTTTATACAGTCATGAGGGAAATAATATATAATTAGTCGACTGTTTTCTGTCAAATACCAAGTTTGTAAAGTTTCACGGTATCATCTAACTTTTTGAACGCTGTGATTTCGCTTGAGAATGCTAAATGCCAAGTTAAAGTCGTGCAAGGCTAATCAGACAAACTGCACTGACAATTCTGAATCATTCCACATAAAAATATTTTTAAAACATTTAATGAGATCTAATGGAGTTCCTTTTATGCCTCGTATCTTCACAAGAATTTTAACTGATTCTTAAATGATTCCTCACAAAAATGAACCGAAGTCGCCCCCGTTCCACTTGAATCGCAGTTCATTACATTATCCACTGGGCGGTGCTGTCGCTCCACTATACCAAATTGGGAACCTGCAAATGACAACAGATACATTGTAAATCGGTTAAAAGGACAGTAATATTTTCTCACAGTCCGTTTAAATTTAGAAAACATGAAAAACAGTAATATCTGAAACTTGTTTGTATGAGAAATTTCAAAATGTAAGTTTAATGTTACAATTGCAAATACTCAGAAAGAACGTTCAAAATCAAAGACGTGTGACCATGTGCTCGCTTAAAGGTTAGAAGTTCCACATGACTTTTTTCTTTAAATTTACCATTAAATTGTTGCATAGGGCAGACATTTGGTCGTAAAATATTTGTGAGAACAAACTGAAGAGTGACTCGTAATTTGCACCAGTTAAAAGTTAAGTTTTCACAAAAAAAATCCACATGTTTGTCTGCTTTCTCCTTTGTTCGAATAATGTTCCTTCGGTGAAACTGTAAAATATGATCTTTGTACAATGGTCACGTTGTACAGTCACAGCCAGATAATTCGGTGTGGATTTCCAGATTAAGGGTGACAGATTTTTCATTCCTCAATTTTAATTTAAAAATTCACTATTCTGAAACTTAAAGGTTAGCATGTAGTATAGCAGGAAAACAACAAATGGAATGTATTTGCAGCTAACCTTAGCAAGCTGTGTAATAATTGACTTTTACAGGGGTAAACATTTATTTATTTCATTGTGCATTCCGGTCTCCAAAACAATAATCCAAAACAATACAGTGATATTAACAGCCAGATGCATATTTAAGCTTCCCAACCTTATGGGCCAGTTTTTAAAAAGTAATACAATAGCCGCTAGCGGCTAATCTTACAGGACATGTACTAGGTCCTGAAATATCTTTCAAGCGTTTGAGATCAGTTACAGATTGTGAAGCAAAATAAACTGAACTGCACATTGATTTGACTTCTGTCAGCTCGTTGCATACCCGCCACCCGGAATCAATTAGCTACAATTTTATAAATATTCCAGAGAGGAAGATGAATGATAATTGAAGTTAAATTTTAAATTGTATCTACAGAGTGAGGATGGAGGCGCTATTTGAAAAATAACGTTCCCAAAATTTCGGCAAAAAAAATTCCCTGGCCGCCGTTCTTTTTATTTTAAAAAATGATACTTCATTGCTCTATATTAGTCAGATACCCTGCACGTCCACTGACTTCTTACAACAAATATCAGATACACGTAGTGGCCGCTGATCATTGAGGAATTATTCAATAAACCCGACAAGTGTTAACTTATTCTCTCCAAATTCTGGCGCCTCTACCCTTCGGTTAGAACACACAAAGAAAAGTCAAACAGAGCTAATAAATACAGTGAAATTAACAGCCAGATGTATATTTAAGCTTCCCAACCTAATGGGTCAGTTTTGTTTAAAGTAATATATTGATTTGAATGCTTTGTGTAAAAACAAATGGGAAACAGAATATCTCACGTCATTCCTCCTTTAGAAATTTGCTTAATCGCAGTAACCCTGATGGTGGAATGGATTTTTGCCTAATGTAAATTCACATTTGTAAATCTGTACACAGCAATATTAATATGCCGCCTATTCATCGCACTGCAGTTGATGGGGTTTTTTTTAATCCTTGTGGAAGTTTTCTGGAGGTTTTTGTAACGTAGAATGCGATTTTCGCCTTGGTGCTATCGTGCAGTTCAAACAGGGCCAACGGCAGCTTTTATTTCTATTTTAAGGTATAAATTCATGGACACTATTATAATTAAACAATCATAGCGCGGTTTGAATTGTGGCTTTTCTGCTCACTGCTTTTGCTTCATGCAAATAAATGAAAAGTTACTGGAAAGGAAGGTCGCTCCCGCACATTCAGGACTGAGTTTTGAATGACCATATTCTGCAGTCGCTAAAGTACAAGTGGAAGCAGCCAGTGAAGACATTTCTGACTTTATTTCCCTGAAGCAGTCTGGAGAGTTGAGGCAACCACCGGAGCGTGAGGAACAAAGTTCACTGCTGGATGCATGTTTAACAGATCAAGGGCTCTATTCGTTTAAACTTTAAACACAGTTGCTTGAAGCAAAGAAATTGTGATTCACTTTATCCATGAGCGGCTGAGCTATCAACAACTAAAGCTGGGGAACTGCACGCCTGCCATCTCAGGCTTGCTGTTCCTCTCGATGCCCAAGTTGTTGATGAAATTTCAACCTCAAGCTACGAACTTTGTGTTTGCCCGGAGACCCGGGCAGCTTTTCTCAGCAATGACGTGTATCGGGGCTGAAATGATGGAAATTGTATTCACAAGCATGATTTTCATTAGCTAGCAATTAACCTCCAAATCTCAGTCAAGCGAGCCGGTTTTTTTCAAATCTGAGGCAAGGGTAACTATTTCTTCGCCTTCTTTGTAGAAGGGATATTTCACCTATAGCATCTTAATGCTGCCTGATGTATTTGTCTGAGCAAGGTTCCATTTATGTTTATCTGCCGGCTATTTAAACCAACAATTAGAATTGTTGCTGATTGTTAACAGTTTATATGTAACTTTTAAAAGTATCTGTGCGTCAACTAAAGTTAAGCATGGAAACAGAAATATATAAATGTGTGTGTGTCTGTGTGTATATATGTGCGCATGTATATATATATATATATATGTGTGTGTGTGTATATGTGTGTGTGTGTTTGTGTGTGTACATATGTGTGTGTGTGTATATATATGTGTGTATGTGTGTGTATATATATGTGTGTATATGTGTGTGTATATATGTGTGTGCGTGTGTAAATGTGTATGTGTGTGGTCTGTGTGTATATATGTGTGTGTGTGTGTTTATGTGTGTGTGTGTATATATGTGTGTGTATGTGTGTGTGTGTATGTGTGTATGTGTGTGGTCTGTGTGTGTGTGTGTATGTATGTGTGTGTATATGTGTTGTGTATATATATGTGTGTATATGTATGTGTGTGTATAGATGTGTGTATCTATATGTGTGTGTGTGTACAAATATAAACTAGGTAGACAGACAGATTGACAGACCACGCAGATCCGACAAGATTTACAGAAACAGGCAATAAAAAATAATCCCTGATCTTCATTCTAACCTTAGCCTTTTGGTCCTGTGGCTTATTCTCCCCATTTTTGACTATGTCTTGACCTTGAAACCAATCTCACCTTGTTGTGTTCTAAAATCTAATTGCTGTGCTGTAACCAGGCCAGCTTCATCTCTCCTCAGTTGAGTGGCGCACGTATTTCATGTTTTCTGTGATGCGGCCCGCCTAATTGTAATGAGAGTGTGCCGAATATATTAATCCGCATGTTATCTTTTTTTTCCGATCTGTATGCCCTCTACATTTTCTTTTAAAATATATCATTTTCCAGCAGAGACGTGTTGCCCGTGAAAGCGGTAACAGTAAAGGGCAGGCAAAAACCTTGCCTGCTGCTTTACTCCTGATCTGCGGTTTCAGAGTGTAGCAGCCAGAGCCGTGAGGCAGTTGTGTACCTACAGTATTAGCGAGTATGTTCCACAGGGGCATCAGTGCATACTGGACCTGCATTGCCATCATGAGCAGTCTGTAGACCGGGGGACCCAATAACATCACTGCTGTATTGTTTAACATTTATTTTGTTGATATTCATTGGCCATTCCAGAGTCTGCACAGATGAGTTCATATTTTGTGAATCCATTCTACCCCAAATACAAACCCGGAGAAGCTCTCAGTCCCACTTACTACGACTGCCGGTTTCCTCAAGACGTGACGAGCAGGCACGCTGTGGTCTATGGTCCCAGCACCGGCGCAAGCTTCCAGCACCCAGCTCAAGTTCAAGATTTTTACCACCATGGGACATCTGCACTTCCTAACGCTGGCTTTCAACAGAATCCTTGTGGAATTACGTGTCATGGTGACCCCTCTAAATTTTACGGATACGATAACTTACAAAGACAGCAAATTTTTACGACACAGCAAGAGGCCGATCTGGTACAATATCCTGACTGTAAATCGTCTAGCAGTAATATTGGCGAAGAACCAGAGCACTTAAATCAGAACTCGTCTCCTACTCAAATGTTTCCCTGGATGAGACCTCAAGGTTGGATATATTAGAATTAACTTCCATCTCACGTTTTACTGCTGCTCAGTTATATCGCCAAGGTGTTTAACGCTGTCTATAATAGTCTCTCCGCTTTTATAGGAGCACTTTCTTTGTATGGCATTACCGTCCAAAGCAAAGTTTTGCCCTTCTTGTTCCTAGTTTGTCGCTATTTGGTTGTATGCATTTGATGCCATAATGATTGTCTTTGTGATTCCCGTGTTCTTTAGCAGCGCCCGGTAGACGCAGAGGGAGACAGACTTACAGCCGATTCCAAACCCTGGAGCTGGAGAAAGAATTCCTCTTCAATCCGTATCTGACTCGGAAGCGAAGGATCGAGGTTTCACATGCTCTGGGACTAACTGAGAGACAGGTGAAGATATGGTTTCAAAACAGGAGGATGAAATGGAAAAAGGAAAACAACAAGGACAAATTTCCAACCTCCAGGAACGACGAGGAAGAGGAAGAGGTGAAGAAAGAACAGGAAGAACCTGAACAGGAGACAACAGAAAAAGAGACAAAGTAACTTTACCTCCTTTGGCCTCCAAGCGAAACGTCATTCAGTTTGTGCTAAATCCACTGTTAAACGTGTATAGAATGAATTCTCCAGCACTTTGATAGCTGGTTTCCTGTAAACAGTCCATCTGGTTTTTAAGCTCTTTAGAGTCTTAATTCCACATTATTTCTAATGAATTCTGTGCGCATAATTTTAACCTTTTCAATCACACTCTGACAAATCAATTTTGCAGCTCCCTTTAAAAGTGGAAAGTGGCAAAATCTCAGAAGAAAAAGCCATTTTGAATAAAGATTTTATTGCTTTTTAATAAGACGAGAATATGAAATGATGTGGTGATTGATTTAGTTTGCTGATTTTAGTTAGCATTTTTGTGATTATACCCAACAACATGAACTGCCTAATAGAATGGATAATTTGGAATGTATTGCGAACACACTTAATTAATGATAGAAAAAAAACCCCTGCACTTAACGATGTGTCTTAATTACTGTGCGTGTGAAATAATTGGTGGTGTATTACGGCTAGAAATTCTCAACCATTACCTATCTCTGATACGCATATTATAAACACAAGCAAAAAAAATAAAATAAATTACAAGGTATTCCGCAGCAATAGTCACTTTTTATGATGGTCGAATGTGATTAAATTAATAAATGTTGATTAAATTTAATTGCGTACTTGTTTCATTCAACGCCGGGTGTCCCAAAAGCAAATCCAAGTAGATATATTTACGCTTGCACTGAGAGTATCAGCTCAATGGCTGGATCACTAGCTCGCCAGCTAGTGTCTGGCGGTTTCGAGATTGTGTTCTTTACGGTGAAATCAGATGTACTTTATTTGTGTTTGTCTATTTCTGTGGCCACAAGGTGCATGCCTGCAATACAGCATCGCCGCCCTGTTACAGGGATGCGAAAGCCTGAAGATGGCGTAATTCTTTATATGTAGTTATAAAAGTTAATGATATAGCTGATGATTAGAATATTAGTTTATCTATGCCTCAAGTTAAAAGTCTTTCGAATTACCATTGGTTAATCAGATCACATGCCTGGCTCATGTGTGGCTAAACCTCCGTTGTAAAAGTTAGTGTTTGGTGTTAAACTGCGGTCTACTGTACACGTATATCAGCAAATCTCGTAAAACCGACAATAAAAGTTCTAATACTACAAATCACTGGACAAACTGCGGATTTCTGGCCTCCATTTTATTCCTCCCTGGTTTAAAGGCTGGGAGCGAAAGGAGAATATTCAGCTGTTGCTTAACCGTCCAACTTTTCATGACATTTTCCTTCATCCGCGGTCGAGCCAAGTAGAAATTTGAAGAGGATCAGTGCGTGCATGTTGCATATAAACGTCAACCGCAGGAATCGGCAATTTCCAATCTCTCTTTTTCTTTGCGCACACGATCAGCCTGAATCACGGAAAATATTGATAAGAGCAAACAGGAAACAATCAACAGGGGGAGAAAAAGCAAACATTGTATTTCAAATGTTAAACAAACAATTAAAATGCCGCGTTTATCTGTAAAACTAAAGATGGCATTATACATTTGACCAGCGGTCTCCAGATTCCATAACTATAATAATTTCCGCTTCACCGTACAGTTCGGATTTGTAATCGAATGGAATTAAATGTTACATAACAAAAAGTCAAACTTCCAAAACATCCTCATTCTATCAGGTAGTGTGAGCGTGTGAAATATTATCTCATTCAAGACGGACAACAATTGGGAAATTCCAATTTTGTTCAAACATTTTCATATTGTCAATTTGATGCATCCTGAACTCAATGGCATCATGTTGTATTTGAATGCAAATATATTTTGGAAGTATATTCAATGCCACAATCAGTACCCGGTCAAAACGGATAAGTAATTTTGCAGAATAAATCAACTCGAAATAAAGAAATAATAGTGTTTATTTTTGAAATTGCATTTAGGCATCGGAGGGGAGTGCTCTGTCCAAAATTAACATGTTTTCACAAGTCTCTCTTGCTCTCTAGCCAGATACCCCCCCCCCCCCCTCAATATATTTGCACTGACCGCTTTTAGAAAACGTACTGATATCAAGTTTCAATAAATCTGTTATTAAAACGTCCTATGGCCCGAAACATTTTTTTTAAGTCCATTTTGCATCTGCTCCCATTTAAAAGTTGGGCGATCAAATCGGGTCTTCACCGGAATAGCGACCACCAAGTGATGCACCAGGGCAGGGCCAGATTAATAATTGTCTGAGATAGTAGGAATCTCCCGTTGAAATCTCCCGAAAGACGGTGCACAGAATGACGAAGCTTTGTTTGGAATTCGCACGTACATGTGAGCGTTGCCTCCATTGATTTTTTTTTAAACAAACAATGGAGATGAAAAAATTCCAACATTATATACATTAAAAAATCCTCCCTTCTCAATCATTGTAAAAGGCTCTTTTCGGTTCAATCCCGTGTATAAACCTCTGCAGACACTCCTGCAGCACTCAGCCTCCTCCTATACCACCCAGCGCACACCCAGACTTTGCACATCCACACTGAGGGTAACTTGCTGGCTTGGCCGTTCTGGTCAGAATCCTTGCAATTTTGACGCGACATTTCTGGTAGTGTTTTCCTTACCATAAATTGAAAATCAGATACCGACACGGATCAGGTTAAGCGGTCATGATTTCTACACCCCCCCCCCCCCCCCCCCCCAGTAAGATTAGCTCAAAGCAATAGAGCAACCAAGTGATGGCCTTTCTCCCGAGTTAAACCCCCGGGATATATGCGGATAGGGGGTAAAATTATGGTTATCAAATATCGACGAGCCATCTCCCCCCCCCCCCCCCCGTCCCCGTCCCCATGAATGGAGTTGACGTGAATTGTACACGGTGGAGTATTTCATCGCAGAGTCCGCTCCCCGCCATTGAAGGGAGAAAATACTGAACGAACTGATTCATTTTCATTCTCCCCAATGTGTTAACCCAGAATCTATTTTATCCGGCTTAGGCAAGCCTTATTGACCACTTGGATGTGTTTTTACATTTGATATAGAACCATTTTCTGCCCATAATGGAGACAGGAAGGGTATCACACTCCATGTGATTGGAATGGAAATACAAGGTATAATTAGGTAGCTACATATGCACCGATACTTCATCTTCAACCTCTCACCTGTGCAGAATGCACCGTGCAACATTAAGAATAAATTAATACATTGCTTTTATTATTGATTACTATTTGAAGGAAGGCGGCCGCCGCAGTTTTGATATTTATTTAACAGACGAACACCCTTCTGCTTCGCTTATTTCCTACTCTTGGCCTCGGCCATATCGAATGGCCAGTGAAAATCAAGGCAAAAATCCCAAAAAGAGCAGCTTTCAGTTACATAACTGGCGGCATTAGGAACTGTGATCATTACACGTTTAATTATTTGTTGAACTTGCTTTCCCGCACCCCAAAAAAAATACAACTGACACTCATTAACTTATTCGAACCACGAACTAACATAACTATGGATGTACAAACAAATTGTAGCGATTTAATTGCTAGACTGCGGAATGCCCATTGCTGTGGGAGATGTCTCCCTCTATGTTGGCGCGGCATTTCCGCTTATATAGTTAGTTAAGGCGTTCGTTACAATACACAGGGTAACAAATAGCTGCAGCAAAGAACTCGTTAAAGGAAACATGGCGCTTGTGAGCTGTACTTGTGAAATCCGCAAGGAATTGCTGCGAATTCCTTTTTGTTTGAAGAAAATTTACAACTTTGTAATGGACCTTTTACGACGAAGGCGACGTTCCTATTGGCTGCCATGGGTCACGTGAACCTAGTAACTGCGTTCATGGCCTTTTCATGATTTCCCTTGTGAATATTTCACTGCATTCCGCTGCTAACTCGTCTCAAATCGTCTTTTCTGTCAGTATCTGCCCTTGCCTGCTTTTGTCGTTGGTATTTGACGCCAGCTGCTTGCAAAAAAGGAGACTTTCCGCTGTATTCGCGCTATTCAGTCCTTTTCTGTGCAACTATGAGGAAGTCATTCGACCCATGCTGGGATTTAGCAACCTGATCACTCTCACAGACCGCTGACGTCTGTTTACAGTGTTCCGTTTGCCCTTCAGTTTCGCTTTACCTTTTTTTAAGTTCCTTTATTGTCGAAAAAGTCGAAATGGAATACTACATCCAGCTGGTTACTATTCTGGGGAACCGCCCGGAAGCGGGTAAGTGCTGTGTTTTTCTATTCTCTGCTGTCGCAGATAACAGCGCTGGACAGAGGAGGGAAGGGCGTTTGTTTCGTTGGTCGAGTTGCAGGCAACTGTTTGGGAGGTCGAGAAGCATTCGACATAAATGAACAAACAAGACAGATTCAAACCGTGTACGGGTGGTCATTTCAATTCAAATGGGGACTAGTGGCGCAGATGAATTAAATATTTCTTTTCCGCAATAGGGACGAAGAGTTGCGATTCTTGTCAATTTTTGGTATGAAAGCTTCTCTACAAAGCAGCTGATATTTTCTCATATGATCCAGAGCGGAGATTAATCAGGGTGTGTCGTTTACTCATGGGATAATGATTATTGTTCCTGCCAATAGCAATACAATTGTTCCTGTTATTTTGCGGGAGTGAAATCTGATCGTTATTGGTGATTGGCGCCTTGTTTCTCCTTTTGTCAGTGTGTGCTTTTCCGCGTCTTTCGGACGAGGATGTTAGTTGGACTCTTTTACGCTGAGGATGAATTGCAGAGATGAATGATGCGCCTTGTGTTAATGATCCGGATAATTCCGTGCAGTAATCATAGAAACGATCAGAATTTAGAAGAAATGTTTGGCCAACATTTTCATGATGACCAACCACGTGACAGAACTTTGCACAAATGAGTGGTACTCTTGCAATAATTACCCTGCAGTCGATAACAGACTGTGGTTTTAATGTGCTAGTAATCAGCAGCCCATTCAATAAATATTTAACTGCGGTATTTTTAATGCAAATGTTTCAAATAATAGCAGCTCGCCCATCTGATGACTCATTTACTGCAACAAGTTGTACCTAAATTGGATGTTACCTATATCAAAACTCTAACCTCTGCAGACTTCGGGGTGTTTTAATTTGGTAGGAAAAATTCCAAACCCATGATAATTGCTCGCACGTAACGGTCACGAAAGAAATACTGGGTCCCGTTCCCGCAACTCTCTCTCTCTCCCCCCCCCCCCCCCCCCCCCCCCCCACCACCATCGTTTCCATTTAGGTGCAACATCTTGCTGTAGAAATATGCGCAGAAAAAGGGCGGGCGAGATGTTATATTTTCCAAGGCATTTCTTTGTATCCATTCCCAGTGATTAAATATCCAGAGGGATTGGTTATGATTTCTCACACTTAACATTAAAGTGAATCGAGGGAGATTGCAATTGCATCCATTTGAAATTGTCATATCTGTCACATGTTTGAATTCCTTCAGTCTCTAGATTATTTTAACTGGTAGATAAAATGCAATGGATTGGTTTGAGTATCCATGCGGCGTACAATTATAGTAATATTGGTTCAATTTTTTAGCATCTGAAATGTATTGGCAAATGAAAGAGATATTTTCAAACTGCTGATCTATACTTGCCTGTATCTACCGCATAGACCAACAGGTATTTTGTCAAAGGGACACAGAAACTGCTTAAAATAATATTGCAAATTGTTGCTAGAATCAAATACATGTGTAAAGATATTGTAACATTTGCAATTAAATCGTACTATTATTTATAACATTGTAAGTGTGTCAATATCAATTATTTATTTTTAGAACAGGTCGACAAACAGAAATGTATCATACTCGGATATATCAGATTGGGAGAGGGCTAAGATCGAGCGTAGATTGAGCCTTTTGGCTCAGATCTGGTATGTCTCCTTTATGGGGGCCATGAATTGGATTCAATTTGAATTGGTTTTTGGAGCAGGCAAGGAGCTGGATTAGGGGTTCGCCTCTGTCCACACTCTGAGCCCTGGCTTTGTAGCTAAGATAAAGTAATAAAAAAAATTTAAAAAAAGATTGGGAGAGGTGTTCATTGCCCTATTGAGAAAGTAGTTTCATTTTACCTCATTTCACAAGCAACAATTGCTAGTAATTGTGTTCATCGTATATTTTCATATAATTCTCAAAGCATCGTCCATGTTAATTCCTGTGTGTTAATGATGCAGACAAGAATTCTTATGCAGGTTTTATCAATCAAGCTCCTTTCGTCTCTGTTACATAATTAAACGAGATGAATATTTGTTTAGCTATAATATTCAATAAACCCAGGCTGTTTACCTGGAGGTATGCGATAGCTACACTCTGATCTTTTTATAATACTTGGAAAGACTGATTTGTGATTTATCAATTTTCTTGACAATACATAATTCAGTGTAAACGCATGAAAAAGAACAACGAAAAAATAATAAACATAATCATTAGAAAAGGCTTATTTATTAATTCAATGAGAGTTACAATTTTTAAGAACGAATTATTTAATTTATGCTCTTAAATGTCACGAAGTTCACAATCTTGCTAAAAGTGCTAAAATACTCCGCAGGAATGCCACTCTATGTGTATGTGTGTGTATGTATGTACATGTGTGTGTTTGTGTGTCTGTATGCCTGTGCGTTTATGTGTGTACGTTTGTCATGATGTATATTTGTGTCCGTATCTGTGTGGGTTTATGTGTATGTGTGTGTGTGTGCATGTGTGTGTATATGTGTATCTATGTATGTGTGTATAAATATATGCGTATCTTTACGTGTGCGTTTATATGTTTGTCTATGTCTATCTGTGTCTGTGCATTTATGTGTATGTTTGTCTGTATATATACGTGTGTCTGTATTTGTGTGTATCTGCGCGTGCTTGTATGTCTGCCCGTATGTATATGTGTCTACCTGTGTGTGTTTATGTCTCCGTATGTATATGTCCGTCTGTGTATGTGTATGTGCAAATTGTGTGCCTGCATGTGTATACGTGTATATGTGCGTGCATGAATTGATTTAGTCAGTATCTAGCGGTTCATTTAGAACCTTCAACCTGTGCGACTTTGCTGACAGTGTATCTTCTACACCGACAATGCTCAGATATAATTTCCAATTTCAATAGAACAACAACAAAATATTAAAATTATTTATTTAATGCAAACAACTTTTCAACTTAACGTCTGTCTCAAAAAGTAATCAGATCGCCGCCAACGTTCAGCACTTAAAAAATGATTACACTTTTTTTTCCAAATCCTTTTTAACATCAGTTTCCAAATATAAAGAATTCTTCACACGAAAGCCCCACAAGAGATTTAATCTCGAGTTCAACGGGAATAATCGGTTGGAATTCCAGAAACTGATCGCTCTTTGCAGGTTAGGGAAACAAACGAATTTCGGACCTTCTCCTGGATTTGTTACGAGGAAGAACGCACTGTAAATTGAAAATCAACAAAAATGATTGGTATATCATACACGCATCAATTTCTTCATTTCACGGTGTGAATATAATTCACGGTCTCCCCCAGTAAGGGGGGACTGTTTATATGCTGGCTATCCTATCTCAAACGTTTCAAGGATAAAAGCGGACAGCAGCCTGGAACATTACTTATTTTTAAAAGAATTAGTCGAAGTCAGTACTAGAACTCATATTATTCGATCGAGTGTTCTGTAAGAGCGGCCTGATTTGTTAATACAGGACAAAGGCAATATTTCTTCCACAGGCTGTCACATGGCTGCTGCAACGTTAGATTGACGAGCAGCAGAGTCACTTGGTCTGTGTAACAACCAGGTTCTCAGATCAGAATTTAAGAATGGTACACAAATCAGATCTCACAAAGAAAAAATAAAACCGCACCGAAAGAATTACCCTTTATCAAAAATGTGCTTGTTAAAAGATTACGTTTTCTTGTACATAAGCTTAACTCGGCGCAAGTTATAATTTGGAACACATGACGGTCCTCGGATCCGAGCACTTTCAATCTGAGGCCTATGCGGTCCTCCACTAAAACTGTATGGTTGAAACTGCCCCAATGACTCCGGATTCAGTCTGTATTTGGAACTGGCGTGCTTCTGCCGTGGGCTATGACGATACAGTTCCTGCCTATTTTCTTTCAAATATGCTCAGACTTGAATTTTTTGGTAATACTTTTGTCCCCTTGTTTGTGTTGGGGCTGGTTTAGCACAAGGCTAAATAGCACAACCGTTCAATTTCCGTACCAGCCTCCCTGAACAGGCGCCAGAATGTGGCGACTAGGGGCGTTTCACAGTAACTTCATTTGAAGCCTACTTGTGACGACAAGCGATTTTAATTTAATTTCATTTTAAAATTCTAGTGACAGGTATTTGGAAAGCGAGCACCATAACACTCCCAGTGTCCAGCGCTCCGGAGCAGGAAATATGTAAAGGAACATTTCTGCCAGAGCTCAGGAATCAAATATTTTTTTTGTATGAGAAACAAGCGTACATGGTCTGGTCGGGTCATATAACAGGAGGATCCTACTGTACTGCTGATTAATACGCTTATTAAAGTGGTCAGAGGGACACTATTTTTACATCAGTGAAAACAACTGGCAAACAAGTGTAAACATTTAGATGTAATCCACCTGATTAAACATTACTGCGATCCTGGGCGAACTTTTGTCACGGTTTTCAGGCTCACATGAACATAGTCGATATTTGACATCGCTACCCCTCGTTAACTATGCCTTTCCCGATCACAATCATGAATTTATACGCTGCTTATTAATGAAACCGAAAAAAAATCTTGATTTTAAATATGACATTTATTGCTCTCTGAGTTTTCTTGCATTTCTGGCTGGATATGTTTGGAGTAGAAGCTACCACTGTGGAGAATGGCAACAGACCAAGGGTGCAACTACTGCAGTCCGCAACCATTCCTCTTCCAAATGTGGATCAATTTGCTGAAGGCGATCTTTCTGCAAGAACTATTTTGAATGAGCTTAGCATATACATCGAATGTACATCAGGCCCCAGACCATTAAACAAATACCGCGACAGTGCAAAATATAGGTTGTATAGAGGGAAAGAACAATAACATCCACGGTTAATTGGGTAGTGAAAATAGAAATAAACATATCACACACTGCGCTTAGTTTCTCAGTGTGTACTGTCGGGACTAGTGTCAGCGTCGACCTAACCAGTCACAAAATAAAATGCAACGTTCACTTGTAGTTTTGTTTTTTAAAACAAGTTACCAATGACAACAGGGAACACATATTTATGTAGAATCCGGAATATAGTGGGCAGGGTGCAGCAAAAGACGGAACATGTTTGTGCATATGAAAGCTAATGGGGAACATTGTAAAGCCGATTCAATGTGCCATCTTTAAGGACATGAAACTAATGTATAAATAATCTCAACGCCGTATTCTACAAACATAGTCCATTCGAATCATTCTAAACCCCAGGCACCAAGACCGTATGTGAAAATGCGGGGAGGCTGCCTTATGATTCGCATACTTGAATACGCTTCCTTCCCCAGAAAATACTGTCCCCGGCCTTGTTCCCCGCACGAAAAAGAATCTAAAAATCCAAAATCTTTGAGTAAAAGTCAGAATCGGATACCTGTATTTGAAATCAATACTGCGAGTACGTATTATTTATTTCCAACCAAACAGTTCGCCGAGAATCTAATTATTTATTTACAGTCAGCATCGAACTAAGGGGTCAAGTACACAGTAAATACGAAGGGAGGGTGTTCTTACTCAACTGAATTAGAACAAGAGCGACTAATTGTCTCACTAAATGAGTTGAATTATTGCACTAGTTTTTTCACAAATAAAGCATTGGATAAACATTTGCAGTTTTTAAGTGGTTGTGCTTTGCGGCAGCTAAAGCCAATTCGGCTATTTACTTTACACGTGTATTGCACACAAGCATATACTCGAATAATATTATTAAATAGGATGCTTGTATTTACAGAAACATTTTGTATCTTGTCACCAGCTACATAACTCATAATTACAGTAATAGGAAGCAGCATTGATACCCAAATTTTATTATATCTTAAACCATGAACACTTTTAGAAATGAACCTGCTTCGAAAAATATTTAGCAAACCGTGTAAACGTCAAAGCCTCTTTTGGATTTTGCTTTGTTGATATGAACCTGGCTTTCTTCACATTTGCCAGCAGGAGGCGCTATAGGACCATGCTCGTTAAATCGCAGCAAATATTCTCACTGCATGAATTACCCCCAGGGTCAGGCACAAGAATTTACGACTGGTCAACAAAAACACGTGATCTAAACTTGTGTCCCATATTTGGTTGCATACGTAGAAGGCAGAGAAATGACATGTGCCTTTTATTTCCATATTTCATTATATATCGCGCGGTCTAGTGGCGAATAAACGTCTAAGACCACAAATCAAACCCCTAAAAGGCAGATGAGTTCCTACTTTTTAAACTCCTTCTCAGGTCGCTACCAAAATGGCCACGATTATCAGTTGCAGAGTTATGGAAATGCTGCTTCTGTGGGCGAGCATTTTAGGGAGCCGACGGTGCTCTCCGCCAGGTATGGCTATGATTACACGGGGATAGATCTCAGCATGACTCGTTCTAACTCAAATCTGTGTGGAGACAGTGAAAGGTCTGCTAACTACCTGCAAACAGCCAGCAACACCTTTCAGAGCTCAAATGAGATGAAAATGAAGTCTCCAGATCCTGCCTTCTGCTCGGCATCTTTAATAAACCCATCAGACAGGGCAATCAAGACGGGGGCCGCTATCACAGAGTCTAGTCACTCATACAGCGGTGACCAGGACACTTCACCGCTTAACGATGGACATCCTAAGGGGACTAACAGCCCCAAACCGGAAAGTGAACAACTAGACAAGGATCCAGCCCGACAGTTGCAGATATACCCATGGATGAAAAAGATGCACCTTAACCAAGGTACTACATTCAGCCTTTTGACGCGGTTTAATTTTGATCCAATTAATTTTCAGACTGAGGAACAAAATAGCAAAATAACAAGCATGAGCTAAATATGACGACTACTCATCAAAATATGACAGTTTGAATGATATCGGAATATCAAACTGCTGCTATAAATTATAACAGCAATTATGCCGAAAGGTGCACCATGCTCCGCACCATACCTCTTGAAACTGAAAATATTTTACATTATTTTAACACGTAGACCCAAACAATTGAAGATTTTATCCTAGCATTAAGCATGAACGCATTTGTCTGAAATTGTATAACTTCATAATTTCCGTTGTACTGATGCTAATACATCTTTTAACTTTTTCTTAAGAAGGCTTAAGTGGATTAGAAGGAAAACGAACGAGGACTGCATACACTCGCTACCAAACCCTGGAGCTGGAGAAAGAATTCCATTATAACAGATACCTTACACGACGCCGGCGGATAGAAATCGCTCACGCCCTGTGTCTGACTGAAAGACAAATTAAAATCTGGTTTCAAAACCGAAGAATGAAATGGAAAAAGGACAATAAATTGAAAAGTATAAATGTCAGCCCTCCAGCAGGAGGGTTTCAGCCATAGCGTGTTTCACCTAACTGGCTGTATAATATGACTATCCAGATGATGTTTTAAAGTTGCAATAGGAAAGGTTGCTTGGCCACATTAAGTGCTTCTCGATGAGATACGATTGATATGTTGTTCTCGTGTGGGTTCAACGTCTTGCTATCAATTTATAAAGGCAAGGGTACAATTTATCAGTTGTCATCAACATATGTTAAATCATGTTTTTAATACATTGATGCTAACATCCATGCTTTAATTTAGATTGTAGGAGAGTAAGACAGGGGTCAACCGATGTAATGTAACCAAGCAAACCATTTGTCTTTGAGAGCAGAAGGAAATTGTGCTATATATCTGGTTGCTGAACAAACACATTCTAGACCAGATTATAGCTTCGCTAAGATTCTAATTTTTAAAAATGTTTTATAAACATAGATAAATATTGTTTCTTTCATCTCTTTTTACAATAAAAGTGATCATTTGTTTGATGATTCATTGGAATGTGTATGGCACGAATGTTGCTGTGGTCCCAGGTATATCTTGTCATGTATATTCTGTACATATATAACGTTTAAGTATCTGGCTTTGTCCTATGTACATGAAAAAAGTGTTTTTTTGCCTACAACATTGAAATAAATTCAGTTTTATCAAAAATCATTCCACCTGGCGTTTTGTTCAGCTTACTTTTTCTTGCTTAGCTCTAATGGGTATACAAAGGCACTAGCAATTGGTGACTTGTGAAAGAACCAAACGCCATTTCACTTTCTCACTTTGCATCTTTTTCCTTTAACATCCAGATTCACCTAATACTAGCCCCAATGTTTCAGAACTCATAAAAGTTCCTTGGGCTGAATCGTCTTTGAACGTTTTCTGAATTAAAAAAATATTATTATTGGCAAGACGTGTTGGCCGAGTTTATACTTATTCCAATAACTTTATTTAACATGAGTCATGCTTGAGAAACTTCAGCACCTAGATTACAGACATGGTAATTTTGAAAAGATAGTTTGAAAGCCTGTTATTTAATGGAATAATTTACTTTTATTCATGAATATTAACATACATATTTGAAAAACATACATATCCAGAGTTGGGATTTGTTTGGAAGAGCTATGGAACGTATTAATACTTGATATCAGGTTGCATTGCATTGAATAACTTACCAGGTTAACTGCACTGAGAATACTTGTTCTACCGAACGCTTATGACTAAAGCAGTAGGAACTTATATTGCTGAAGCGACAGAAATAGAGAAACAAAGTCATAGGGCGTTATAACTGTTAAAAGGGCATCTTGTCTTATTTTTCAATCGACCAATTTCCATTTCACTGTAGCTCAGACCCTATCGGTCACGTATACATCTAGTGTATTTACACTTACCAAATCTAATAGATCCCCGTGGTTGTATAAGAACTGCCCAAGCTGCGTTTTAAAGTAAAGGTAACTTATTCTCCAAAGAACGCGTCCTCTGGGCACTCAGATGTTTAGCTTTATATTACTGAGACAGCATTTCGATGAACATGACTGTCTTTAGTGAATAAAAGTTTTAAAGTTTAAGCGTTATTTATATGGACGCCACAGAGCCTGTTTCTGACTGGCTATAGAGGGGCACGTGATGTCATTAAACTTTGTTTTATGGTTAGGGGAGTTGACAAGCCAAAATATAATTCACATCATATATTAGGTTAAGAGCAGGCAAGTGCAGATGGGTTCGTGTTTTTGAGAGGGTCTGTGGAAAGTGACACCAAGAAGCAAGCGGTCCTGTTCGCATTGGCAGTGTCCTAGGGTCCTAATACCTTTGCGCTGGAAAAACAGCAAGTAAGTTATTTCTAATCGGCAACAGAGCTGGTGATTGCGTGACACCTGATGTCATTCGGGCCTCTTGGGCGCATGCACTACTTCTTGGCCAGCCAAAAACTAGAAAGACAGAGTACTGCATGAGTTCAGTTTCAACAGATACCGGTTATAACATATCTGTGTTCAATTATGAAAATGATATTGCAATATTCGAAATAAATTATAAACTTTGCATGCTACTAAATTTCCAACTACAATTTCAAATGCTTAATCATGAAGAATGTTGTGCGTCATAATCATATTATACAGTTAAATGAACAATTCAGAAATAAACCGTTTAAATTGGGTTCTTTACAAAAACAAGGAGCTTTTGTACAGTTTGATCACGTGTATTTTAATTCAGCCAGCTCTGAAAGATATTAACTGCACTAGCCTTATAACACTTTCATACGTTGAAAATCGATCTTGTTTTTAAAAATCGGAGGTCAGAGAACCAAAGCTCTGCAGAGGATACAAATTGCTACTCTATAGTCTGCGAGTTTGACCGAAAATATTTTGGGGATATTAGCTAATTTAAGGACTAGTTCTGCAAGTTCAAAGAAGAATCAAACATTTACTACATATGCTTTGCTGAACCTCCTCTTAATTCACTGAGGTTAGCTAATTAGTTCGGTTCTAGGTATCACGGTTCGGAGTCCCAAATTGCGAACAATTTGGAACAGAATTATTGAACAATGATGAACAGTTTGCTGCTTAATCTATTTTCTTTTTCTTCAAAAAGCCGCTGAAAAAATATCTTCATTTTTTTAAAAACAATGCAGTCTGAACACTCACTGCAGTTGCTGATAATTTAGTTCGGAATTCTTTTTTGACTACTCATGTGGCCCACATATAGCGAGGCACTGCCAAATAAACTAAGCTTATTAATTGTTTTTGTGACACGTTGACATTATGTGTGGCCTACTTAAATGTTGCTGAAAATGTAGAATGATATGACAAGGTTTCAAGAGGAAGGGGAGGGGGAGGGGCAATGAAATCGTAAACCGTGCGAGATGGGAACCAAAATGCAAAAGAAAATTAATAAATATCAAACATGACAGGGGACAGGCTCAGCCCAAAGAGCTGAGATGAAAAATGTTTACTGACAACTGGAAATGTGAGTAATTCACCCATAAATAATTCGGATTGGCTTTTAAACAATAAAACTATAGCACGTTCTGCCCTTTTTAGCTAATTCAGTTCAATGGAGAATTTTGGAAATATTTTGTTAATATTTGAAAAATAAAGATTTCGAAAATCTTCAAAACAATCGAGGTGGTTTAGCATCTCGGATGAACGATTTTTTCGGCACTCGAAATGTTCAATAAAATTCGCAATTGAAAAAATTGCAAACAGAACGCTGAAAAAGCCCCTGCCAAGATATTGGAGAACATATTTGAGAGTGGATAACGGCCCACGGAGAAGGTGTAGTTTTCATAATGTCATTACAAATCGACGCTTTATGCATGTATACATTTTTAAAGTTCAATGTATGACCAGGTTAACTAGTGAAGGATAGTTGAAAGTGCCTTGACAGACACGGCGTGGAGGACAATGTGAAACCAATATTCAAATTACTGTTTACCAAGAACATATGACATTACATGAGTTTCCTGTGCTTAAACAATGTAAAGTGAAACGAGTGGTGTCATATCAATTAGTAGGCCAGAGTAAAATACGCCGTATATAAATGATCGATATTTTTGCTTAAAACGTCGCACCATGACAATACAGAGCTGTTGTTCTCATGGTAACATAAATTATATTGTAGATCGTATTGACAATCTTTGCATTCGAAAGTAATATCATGAAGATCGCTTACCTGAACTCGCGAAGTTAACAGTATTTCAGTTACTTTAATATCAGAAAGCCATTGTGGGTATATATCGCACTGATTCCCATCTTCATTGTGTGATTTACTGAGTCTGAACTGTTCAATCTAACTTTGATTTTATTTTATTGCAGGTCTGGCAGAATGGAGGAGGTTCTTCCGTAAGTAACTGTGTGTTATTTCTTAAATGTGTGGTGAATAGTTGGAAGCGATTGTTTTTTTCCGGATGTGGTTTATGTGGAAAACGAAATCGTCACATTGTGGGTCTAAAGGGAGCGGTTCTGTGGATTGGAAACGGATTTTAGTAACAATTGTGCACAGCTTACATCCTTCCTGGTACTCTGCTTAATTTGTATAACGGCATGGGAGAAATTATGCTGGTACATTCAATTTCCCTGAAAGGGTTACGATCTTTATAGGTACAGAGTAAAGTCAGTTAAAATATTATTGTGCTCAACTCTATCTGTGACAGTGTATATCCAGAGTCCGATTTAGCTGGGTTGTTATTTTGAACTGGTAATGTACAACACAGCGCCTCCCAGTGCAAGGGTGCATCTGTAAAAGGTCATTTGGAGGAAAATTATTGTTCCGGTTTCAATAAACATCTGTAAACTCGCTTTGTCGAATGACGTGGCAATAATTATAGCAGCTATTTAAAGTCGACACTTACTGAGCCTACAGAGGCGTGTGGGCGAAAGCAAATGTTAAAGCTCTTCAGATATCACAGTCACTGTAAACATGTAGGCCAAAAATCAAGCCTTATGGCTGCCAGGGCAAAAAATTAACTATTAATTTAAGTGAAGCACAGCATTCCTTTGATGGGTTATTTATCGGCGAGGCTTACCTTTTATGAATTAAAATGTTTTTTTGTAAAGGTCCGCCAGGTCGCTTGGGGAATAGTTGTCGTCAAAAGTTCGTATAACTTATTGCAAAATGTAATTGCTTTTTAAATGAGAGCATGTTTCAAAAGTTTATTGTCTTTTGTTTACCATGAAAGATACAGTAAATAAAATTCCCTATGTATAGGTTTATGAAGATAATCTGAAACTATTAACTTCAGACTGTAGTTTTTTAAGGAAAAACTAATAATATCAAAGTAACCAAAACCGCACGTCAAATTAGATAGGTTCAAGTCTTTATTTCAAACGGACAGTAGTAAAACATCTTGAGTTAAATTACTATCTGGCTATCGCAAGGCAGTAATAGACATGTCCCACACAAGGGACTTTGAATGTTTCTTTTCACCTTCGATCGACTATTGCTCCTGCACCTCAGCTAATTGTAAGCACTGCTAAGGGTATCAAATGCAGACATTTACAGATACTAGTCTATCTCTACACTTAATATCCAATATTATTGCCCACCAAGTAACGAGTAATTACGCCACGAGATAAACGTCAAACAATAACTCACTTTAAATAGATCCCGATAACGTTTAACCGGTATTGGCAAAGCAATGGGCCAGCGCAATGGCTCCTTCGTTTCAGCACTAAGTTTTACAATGTGAATCTCTAGGCGTTGATAAGTAATCAAGGGTAATTGCCACTGAAAAGCAAAACAGTCGCCCTTATGCTGAGCGGACTTCTGCAAGAAAATGACTTTCTGGGTCACTAGAAAGGTGAACTTTTTAAAAATTCAATTTTGGTTTTTAAATCGTTGTATTTATACGCAGGAAGGCCCTTAGCAGACTCATGGCAATAATAGCTTTCATTGAACCACTGAATCTATGAATAAATATAGGGTTCACTTCCCAAACACTTACTTTGCATTGACATTCTCTAGGTCAAAATCTGCTAGATCAAAAGTCGCAGCACTTGTGTGGGCAGTTAAAAAAGAGGTGAATTTTAATCGGGTTTGTTCATCAATAACTCTTTGGCATTGACCTGTCTGAACGAGTCGAGCAGTAAGGTGAAATGCAGGTCACAGCGTCTAACAAATATTAAAATGTGTAGCACCAATCAGCTTCACTATCTGCGATAATTTGAACAGTAAAGACATTTGGCTTTTCAATTAGCGGATGATGTAACGATATCTGGGATTTTCTTTGCAAAAAGGCTTTTAAAAGCAGAATTCACCGCCGGTGCATTCGTTGGCGTCATTGGTTGTCGAAAACTGTTTAGCCTTTTTCTTTCCTAATGCACTGGGGTGAAGGAAAAAAAATCACAGGTAAATAAACCAGACTTTTAGCGACGCTTTGGATTTTTTTTTACAGAAGGTAAAATCATCAAAACAGAAATTTACTTCGGGATTAAACATGAGGTTGCACATTTATAGAGCTTTAGTTTGGCTGCTCTGCAATAAAGCGTCCATGCAGCGAAAGCGTTATTGTGCTCGGCAGAAGTAGCAGAGAAATAAAGTGAAGATTCCCATTTGCTGTCAGAAAGTACAGTTTCAGTATTACTTTGTTAACCAGTGCAGCCAAAAACATTTCAACCTAGCCTTTGTGCTGTCGAATCCACTTACTCGGTTTCGTTGGCGTACGTTTAGAATTGTCCTCAGCCTCTCGTGTGCCTTTTATTCCAACTCGAGTCAGAAGGACAGAATTACTGTAAACTTAGCTGAATAGTTAGTTCGGCTAGATTCACACATTTATAAAAGGTCAGGCGTGTGGCGCTCCCTAAAGTGAAAATAATAATGCAACTTTGCGAGGTGTTTGTAAATGATTTCAGTCTGACCCCGGTGCCCTTCGGCCTTTAACACACAACGCGGTGACACTGCGGGGACAGTGGGGAGAGCAAAGTAAGGAATCTACAATGCACTAGAGTTTAGAAACCACCTTAGACATGTTCGAGGCAAAGGGAATCCTGGTTAGTTGTCATACTAAATTGTACATATTTTTTCCCGGCATGTGACGATCCAATTGACTGTTGCTAATTAGAATTTAAAGCAGATTGCCAGGCCTGCCTGCAGTATTATATTATCCAGCTCCGAGGTAGAGATTAGAATAGAACAAACAATCGTTATTTTCCTGCGCTGCTATCATTTTATGGAAGTAGCAATGAGTGCAGAACACTTTGAAATAAACTAATATTTGTGCTATCATGTATAACTTGTTTTTGATTAGATTTAGGAATTGTTTAGTCCGGGTGATATTTGTTATAACATCCTGCGGTTTGTTAGTGGTGAGTTCAAATTATTAGCATCTGGAGCAATTATTGATTCACGCTGGGGCACTTAGTAATGTTAGCTGGAGCGGATCGGTACAAACTGTTTCCTATAAAATCTCTGTGAAATACCAAGGGCTCATATGCAGAGTAACAAATAATAACTTCTGCCTTGTACACTGTATGCACGCTGATTCACGTTGCTGCCACTGCCGAACAACGCACGTAGAAATGTTCGCTATCACCGACCTGTTATAAAGGACGACTTCTATTATTTTTCAGTGGCCAAACAATTAAATTGTTGACCAGTCGCTTTGTCTGAATTTTCTTTTCTTATTTATTAATATTGCAAGCCATTAACTCCTTGGAGTCCGCTTGCAACTGTAGCTTTTAAAACTACTTTCCCATATCGTAATTAGTCACCGAATTTATTTGCAACCCGTCGTCTATATATACCCTGTAGAACCGAATTTGTGTGATGTTTCGGTCACAGATTCGTTTCTAGGGGAGTCTATGGTCGATGCCAACACTACGAAAATCAGCAATTTGCTCCTCGTGGCCTTTACTGCTTAGAGTGATTACGTTCTCAGTAATACTGAATGATTTGATTAGGAATGGCCTCTTTTTGTTTTGAATCCACTTTTCAATATTGAGTAGGCTTTTAGCTCTCGCCGCTTAACAATGAATGGTTTATTTCAGCTCCCCTTTGCAATCGAACTGTGATGTTTAACGTGTTGATTTACTGATCATTAGTGCGAATGTAGTCGTTTCTAAACTTCCGGATTTACTCTCAGGAAATCTAAGATTACTGAAACTGAAGTATTTCTTTCTCAAGCTGCCTGTTTCCATGGCGATGACGATAAATTATCTACAAAGATTGGCTGGCGGTTTCGTATCACACGATGCTTTGCAATTAAAACGGACTAGAACGTCCCTTAGTTCAAAACTTGAAATTCGAATTGTGCATATTACAAATGTAAGAGTTAGCTATTGAAATAGTTTAAGGAGATAATAGCTGTGAGTGCACGTGAGAGGGAAAAACAACGAATTGTGAAGAAATTGGAACACAAATGCTTCGGATCGTCAGATATTAAACTTATATTCCAGTCTTCCATTTTTTTAAACTTTCAGAACAAAGTATGTTTCATCTTACAATGTCCTTAAGCAACATGTGCAAAGTGCTTTATGTGATACGGGAAGTCCATGTTCTGACTCTATCGGAGCAGGCCATGTTTGCCTTTGAATAACTTTGTCCAAAAGACCTTTCTGAATCGGTAATGGCTGTAATTATTTCCCTCAGCTCCGTTATTCCTTTTCTTGGCTAGCTGGATGCTTCCTTTGTCACCCTGCGTACGTTGGATTGCTGGCCGTTTCTCCAGGAACCCTCGCTATTGTCCTGCTGCTCCCGGGGAAGAAACAGCAACAACAGATACCAACAGGCCGCATGCAATCGCTCCCCTTGTTTTATTTGAAAAGCGGCAAGAATGGTGGAAAATTCTCTTTTGGACAAAAGAGAAATTACCTGAGCAATATTCGGGCGCTCAGTGAGTGGTCATTATTCTCTCCAAATGGAAACCTCTATTGTATGCATTTTCCGGAATCTGTTTCAAATACTTAGTGGCTGCTGGGGGGGGAATCAAGACCTTGCAGTTTTTAATTTATTTTTAAATCAAGGTTTTCTGGACGAAGTTTGTAAAAAATTGTCATTAGCTGTTTCCTTATCCGGGAATCGGGCCCGACCTCGCCATTGGCTCGTATGGTCACATGGGTGACTAACTTTATTCAGTTGACAGCAAGTAGGAGGGCTTTATGGAACGGGAAAAAAAGACAACTGGAGAAAAATTAGTATTTTCCACCTTCAGAAATTAATGACCATGAGTTCGTATTTGATGAACACTAAATATGTGGATCCCAAATTTCCACCTTGCGAGGAATACTCGCAAAATAACTACATACCTGACCACTGCTCAGAGTATTACAGCCAGGCGCAGGATTCAGATTTTCAGCACCAAGGAATCTATCCACGGTCAAACTACAGCGGCCAGCCGTACAGCTGCAGCAATGCTCGGGGCTCTCCAGTGCAGCAGAGGGGTCAACTGCAGGCACAGCCCGCTCTCCAGGACCACCTCACAGGGCAGGGGGAGCCCGTTGCACCGCTCCAAGTGTCCATAGGCCGGCCTTGCAGCCAGCAGCAACATAATCCAAAGAACCAAAACGGCACAGCAACCAAACAACCAGCAGTGGTTTACCCTTGGATGAAGAAAGTCCACGTTAACACGGGTAAGATGCACTTTTTGGTTTCTCTTTCGACCCCCCCCCCCCCCCCCCACCACCCCCACCACCACCCCCAACCCCCTATCTCTTTCCCCACCCCCCTGCTGCATCGCCATCCCTAGCAAATATTTGTGACCCATTGATACAGGTCTACCGTAAATAACTCCTTCAAGGGAGGATTTATGAGCGGTTTTTAAAAAGACCGACAATTACACCCATCATAAATTTTATTGCTGAGGAAATAGGCCGCTAGCCATGTGGCTGACTCCATGTGAAAACTCGAGCCTGAGAGTAACAGGGATATGTTATATCCCCAATTCCGAAAGCACTTTAAAGTGATCCTCAGTACCAATATCTATATATTTGAACTTCTTATCAGAGATACTATTACAGTGCAGCGTGCGTGCAGGCGTTGCCTTTAGGGCTGACTGGTGAAAGCGGCTGACAAACTTTAGGTCCGGATTTGAATGGCTTTTGAATTGTTTTGTTTTTCAGTGAACCCTAATTACACAGGAGGGGAACCAAAACGTTCACGAACTGCCTACACAAGGCAGCAGGTTTTAGAACTGGAAAAGGAATTCCATTTTAACAGGTATCTGACAAGACGACGTCGGATTGAAATAGCTCACACTTTATGTCTTTCCGAACGCCAGATCAAAATTTGGTTTCAGAACCGAAGAATGAAGTGGAAAAAAGATCACAAACTGCCTAACACAAAGACCAGATCATCTGGTCCTTCCTCGACTTCCAATCAACAGTTACAAACTGTTTCCAAGGACCACCAAACAGACCTCACAAGTTTATAGAAGCACATCTTCTAAGTGGCTCTTTAAGTGTATATATTGAGACATTTCCAGGCAGAAATTGCATGTACCGATAACATGGCTTGTAGGTGCTTTCCTGCTGATTTTTATGGCATTGAAGGGACCTTGTCTTGTGCCTCACCTTTGTTCTCAAATGTAGGAAATGAAACAAAAAGGAGAAAATCACCATAGTTGCAGCTGAAAGCGTTGCGATTTTAGCCAGTGGCTATTCTTTTCATACAGCACACCTTAGTAACCTTAACAAGTGCCCCCTGAAGATATGGTGAGGTGCACACTAGGAAGCTACATGTGTAGTCTGCTCGCATGAAAATGAAAGGCTGCGACGCGTGTTCATGGTCTTTTTTATTTTACAATGAAGGCCCAATGATTTGTTGTGGCAATTCTTGATTTCCACAACTATTTTTGCTTGTAATGTGTATTTTTGCGATTCCATCCTTTGTGTATGTTGTGTTGGTATTCGAGATTTATTGTGATCAGGAATTAGATAGTGTTATGTGGTTTCTTTATTTAAAATGAGAAAATGGTATTTGTAATTGTGCTGCTGGATGGATTATTGTTACAAGTCTACACTGCAAGATTGCATACATTTTTATGTTCAAGAACGATACCAAAATTCGTACGCACTACTAAAGTTCAAGAAATAAATTTAGTAGTAATAAGCTGAATAGCGTGAGTTGTTTTCCTTTCTTGATATCTGGAAATGGATTCTTATATGTGACTCCCGCTCCTGTTACAACGCTGTCGTGTGCAAATGTCATGAAGATGCAGGAATACAAAATGCCACAAATCCAGTGACTTCCAATTCAATATCAAATAGGCAATCAAAAAACGCCACCCGATGTGATCTAAAGCAAGATTTCGGAAATAAAAGTGCGGTTAGTGAAATATTGCAACAATACTTTGTGTTCAGGGTGCTTGGTCAACTCTGCTTCTCGGGTTGTTGGTTGATAAATGAGTAAGTTAGTTACACCAATCTGTGAACGTTTAGTATTACAAGTGGGAATGCGTTTCCTTTCGATTTTCTTCAAAACGGATGAGCGAACAACAATGCGACAAGGTACACAGTTTAGAAACAGAAATGCTCGACACCGTGTATATTTTGCTTAGTGAAGAGCCCTGTTCGTTTTTCCAGCCTATTAATCTGTAAAGACACACTGGTGGTTGATTTAGAGGGGCAGGGACAATAGCCGAGAGGCTCTTCAATTAGGTAATTTACACCTAAACACAAATTGCTGAAGATTCTTGTTTCTGGCAGTTTTAAGGAAGCTAATGTAATGTTACAATCAGGCGAAACGAGTCAGAACTTCCTGAAATACAAGACTGGCTGTTATGTGCCAATATTCTCACGATATCAATCAGTGGCACATTGGTATGTCATGGAGATTTCGCATTCAGTTCTTCTATGCAATGTTTTAAAACGGTCATTCATTGTTGGATATCCAGATGCTGAAACGGAATGAAGCCCCTTTGTGACACGAAGGAACAGTTCATTAGTTATTCGAACATGCCTTACCGTTTTCATCAGAATATTACCTCCATCAGCTAAATATGAAGAGACATTTTTAAAATGCTCACAAAACCCTTCCGGGCACAGTTAATGTAAGTTTTGTTTTGTGAGGAATTTGATTCCACAGCCTCCTCACACTGAAGCGTGTTTTCTCGGAATTCTGATGGTCATGCGAGAGAGAAATGGGAGGGGGGACGGCATTGTGTGTAGTTGTGTGATTACAATTGAGGGTTCTTGCCTTTCGTATTATTAAAACCGCGAACACATGTTAGGTGCCTTAGATTTCTATCGCTTTATTTTTCTCCGATCTGCAAAATTGGAGCTTTAGAAAAGAAAGATGGCGAATGAGCACAATACTGCCTTCAAATAATCGAAGCTCTAGGTAGAAAGGCTATGTAAAGGGAAAAAGTCCGGAGGGGTTCGTGTTAGTGGGCTTTCTAATCCGCTAAAAGGAAGCCGTGCCTAACCAACTCTCAGGAAATCATTATCGCAATCACACAGCAATTTAGCTGGAAATGCCAGAATTCCGTCCAAATACAAGTAGTGAAGAAAATCTGTTTCGGGAGAATTTCGATGCTCAACTCGGTTTTGTCGCATTCAGTAACAAAAGAAAGTTGGCGGCGCAGCTCTTTCTCCTTGTCCCTTTAGTGCCCTGCAAGCCTGCAGCTGGCTTAGCTGGACATGGGCTGCTTGAAAAGGCAAATTCCAAGATTCTTTGTTCTTTTTAGGATAAGCCTTGTAGTTCTCAGACTTGCACATGACATTACTATAATATATCCACGTCTTGATATTATAAATGAGTGATATTCTCTATACCATTTAAATCATTGTCTCCAGTACAAAACACTAAGGTTCACGCGTAGCAAAGATGTCCTTTTCTGACGCCTTCATGTTGAGAAGCTGAAAAGGTATTTTTACTGAAGTTCGGCTAAACTGTAGAAACAGGTTCACCAAGAGGACAAATTTTCTATTCGATTAGCTGTATTTCAGCCTGGAGGACTGACCTCTAAACCCTTGACCTTTTGGACTCAATCCTACCCTTCGCCTTTTCTATGTGTTTTAACACAGACACCCTCTAGTTAAAGCCAGTTGAAACAGTTTCTCACGTATGAACTGCTCCAATTTCTACAGGGTACTTTTGCATCCATTCTCAGGAGATGCAGATTTTAGAATCATGCACGATGCTTCTAAACCCCACTTTTCTCCCGCACCTTCACAGAAGTGACACTTCAGCCATTGTCTACACTTTACCTCTAACCATACAACGTAGAAGTTGTTCATTGACTCAGCTTTTGAAGTGGCCTATTTTCAACTCAGTATGTTCCTGCTTACCTTTCAATGATGCTTGAATAATGAAAATCCTCAGAAACACTCCAAGGCATTCAATTCTTAATATTTGCATTGCGATTCACACTAAATTCTATCTCCACATAGGCGCCATGAAAATATAATTTTGCCACATTCATTGATATGCTAAAAATACTCGAACTCATGTTGCAGTGGTTGGTGTTTGTGTCGAATAGCTGTCCATATTGGTTTGTCAAAGCAGGATTGAATTCCTTTTAGCTAAATAATATAGCAGCATGTACAACAGTAAAACAAAAAAAATTACAAAAAATCCAGTTATACAGTTGGAAATAATTATATCCACAAGCACCGTTGCATCTTTATTATGGATAGCGTCTACATAATTTTGTCATTATTCATTTGTTTTCATTAAAGAAGTCACATTTTTGCCACAAAGTGGACACAGCATCCTGCCATGTAGGTGTTTTGATCTGGTCCCATGTTATTGCCAAGTTATAACTCATAATCATACACCCACCCCCACCAAAAAAATAAACAATTTGCATCGTCTACTATGAGAGTTGAGAGCAATGGAGTTTCCCTCTCAATTTAACAACTACCCAAGAAAAGTGAAACTGAACGAACTTGTTAAAATGTTTTGTAAATACTTGGTAAATCAGTGATCACTGAAAGCGAGACACATGCATGCGAAACGCCCAAATAAGTAGCAATTAATCAGCTGCAAGTGTTGTCTTTTCTGAGGTACAATCTAAATTACCAGAGCATATATGCCACAAGAAGCTGTAAGCAGTGTATGACTTTGACTTTTGTGCAACACCTATCTCCTTGAAAAGCAGTCTACTTTTAACCGCAGTTACCACCAAGGTCAATTGATAACGTCTCATATTCATTTAGTCATGTAATTTATCAATATTTAACCTATCCAGCTACATGTACTTGTGCAGGCACTGGTTACAATTTATAATTCAAATGTTTTAAATTCAGCATCTTAATTATTTTCAAGTTCTTTCATTGTGTAATTTGTCACATTAATATCGAGTACGCAAACAAGGGAAGCACAGAACATAAAAGTAAACAACATCATGATTTCTGAACTGTTATATCATTCAAAATTCACAACGTCACATGTAATATCAATCACAATCAATCAACTTGCATATTTATATCTATCGACGCACAACACAGCTCCCACGGCTGCACATACCCCTTATATCTAGCTGCGTGCTGTTTGTTTGTTTGCATGTATCTGTTTTCCTATGCATGCGTGTGTTTTTGTGTGTGTGCATTTATGTACATATGCACGTGTGCTTGTGTACATATGTGGATATGGCCGCGTGTATGTATAGATATATGCATGAATGTATATATGCGTGGGTGCGTATGCGATAATGTACATGCGTACTTTCAGTACGCGCATGTGTTTAGCTCTATCCACATATCAGGGGCAAAAACATGCATTAAATGACCCACCTCTTATGATTTAACTTTCTTAAAAATAAAATGATCTTACTATTTAGTTTCTTTGAATAAATCCGAATAAACTTAAATGAGAAATGTTCACTGCACTGTTATTGTTGTATGTACACCGCCCCGTTAATCCGCTTCTAGTGTGGAAAGAGAAAGAGCGGAAAGGAAGGCAAAGAGTCAATCCGACCATGCCATAGGCTGGTCATTCAAAATGGGACAAAGCTGATGCAACCCAACGCTACTAAACAGCCATATTTGTTAGTCTTCCCCTTTCGAATTTTAAAACATATTTACCAACCAAATATTTCTCAAATGCTAAAGACGTATGCATTTTATGATTATGTCCAGAAGAAGTGGCAAGATTTTATGTATCCTTTTATATTTGATTCGGCCACGTGATTTACTAAATAATTAATGCAGTACGTCCCGAAAGAAACACGGCGTCGTCATTAATCGGCCAAGCAAAGGACTCTATCACACTTGAAAAGTGAACAGATCCCAAGAATATTATATACAAATGGTCCGCTATTTCACTTTGCTGTTGTGGTTCGTTGCCAGAAACTGAAAAATGGGAGCTTGGTAGGTAAACAATTTTAGTTTTGTTTCTGCTAAGGTAGCAAATGAATGTAACTGTCATATATATTTGATGAATAGCGCCCTTTGCTTCATACTCTGTGCTACCAGGCGACAGTCATAAGTTGTAGTAGGCAGATATACTGACCTTCTATCCGGATTAGGCTTAACATTTTGGAGCAACTATGATAAACTTCAGATGCAGAAATTTGTACCGGCTGCATTTTGGAGGTGGGGGTAAACGTTAGTAAGACTGCGATGAGGTTGTTATTAAGGCGTAGTTGAGTGTCATGAAATGGCGTAGATTTTACGGTTTAGTTGTGCTTTATTGCAAACAATGCCGGCTGTCATGACATCTGCTGCCTATTTGTACACAGCGAAATAGAGGCCTGCGTTTATGTTGAATACCACGAGTTATATATTTTGTTTTCTTTTGAGATGTAATGGAAAGTCTGTAAATAAGATTCAATTAGGGCAATTGCAGGTACTCATGTACAGGAACTATATTCATGAGCGTTTGGTGCTTCATTTTTTAATAGATGTTTTGTTTAAAAGGTGAAACAAATGTCTCATTTGAATCTACCGGGATTTTATTTGACAGAAAATGAGTTTCTGTCTTTCCTACAGCAGTCTGTTTAATGATTGTCCACAAAACTAGAAGAGCGTACTTGACTGATTTAAATAATAAACGGTTGTGATTTCTACCCGGCACAGAAACAAAGTGTATTTTCACTATCGGTACATGTTCTAATGTAATAAAGTGGCATATTCTGATTTGCTGATTTGAGGTTAGAATGATAATAATAGGATGTCGTATTAAACTCTGCCTCACATGTATAATATAGATAATGCAACGCAATAAGGTACAAACACGATCTAGCTTTCTATTGTTGGTCGTTTAATAATAATGAGCAAAAGTGTTATTATTAGGGTAAAGATTAAAAACAAATTGTAAATAAACATTTTAAGGTGTAACGTTGCATCAGACCTTAACCTAAATTATAGTTGTAGTGTCGGAGTTGCATATATGGCAGATCAGTTCCTAAACTTCTTTCTAAAGCTGTAATTAAACTGCATAAATTACTGTGGCAAACGCAGATATCCTTTGAAAAAGGATTTTATTAAGTTGGTTGGAGATACTTTACAACATGGACCTCTGCATTTATTGCTTCCGTTGCTTTAGTCACAAAACACTTATGGAAATTGAATTTGTGCTGTCGTCACGTGTGTAAAGTCAACGCTCGTTTCCTTTTTTAATAAATTATGCATTAAAACAATAACCTATTAATTCAGTTATTCGCCGATGACAAATGCAGCGCTGTTTTACTGATGACAAAACTGCGGTCCTATCGCCAAGTTACTATTTTGCCGGCTCTCTCGTCAACTCCGTTTCGTCTACCGTTAAATCCCAATCCCAATCCAGCGAAGAACTAGGCAGACACGAATCAATGAAAACGCTTTAATTACAACTTTTTCATTAAATCGGAAGAAAGTTGTTGTTGGGGGTGGGGTCAACAATTTTCCACTGTTATAAATCACTACTCGTAATTCCTGAAAGGCTGCAAGGCTGCCGAGGCCAGGCGAAGATTGTAAATCTCTCCTTTTTATTGCTGTATGAACATATGCTGCAGTCGAAGCCGTCTTCGGAGCCCCATTTGATTATATTTCCCGTAAAGTTGAGTTCCCACAGTGGCGAGCATTAACACTTAGTTGCTTCATCTTAGTCTCATAAAATTATCAGGCAAGGGGAATCTTGCCGTGATAAAATGGTCAATTTACACTTTGGGGATCGAGCAATACTTTAACAGACATTACATGAAAAGTCGCGAACATGGGACAATTTGAACCATATAAAAGATGTGTCTGTTTTAGAAATCCCACAACAATCGTAATGTTATGAACAATCGTCAAAACGCAGAGTTTCGAATTCGCTCAACATAGATTTTGACCAAAAGTGGCGCCTTAGTTAAACACTGAGATGTAATCCTTATTTTCTTTTAAATAATTTATAATGCAGTAATTGCAAAGCAATATTTTTATAACGACCATATAAGCCACAGAGGGTAAAGTAATTTAGATAAATGTTGCGTTAAGCCAGCGCTCGGTGCAATAAGGTCATGCATTACTGTCAATAGAAATGTTTTTTATTGCTATTAAATTACAGACAAATGTTTCAGATATTTCGAGCAAGTTGTAAGTAACATTTAACAGAAATATTAAGCAATTCGATAGAATGTAACTGGAAATTAATTTCTCCTAACTAAAAGCACGATCTTTCAACAAAACATTTTTGGGGGTAAATACAAAATAAGAACAGTCAAAATGAAACGACATCCTCCAACGCCTGGTTTTGTGAGGCATTTGTATAACCAGACATTGTCACTGGTCCTTGTGATTTAGCTGCACCTCCTGAAAGAGAAAGGGGAAAAATGCCACATTAATTCCTAGTCCACCGACATCAAGTTCATTGCATAAAACTGCCGTTACCAACGATGATTAATTTCTGCTCCTGGAAAAGAGGAGATTGAGTTTCACAGAAATCGTATCTGCTGCAGCATTTCTTTAACGGCTTCACTCAACTAGTTCAACCCTGAACGGGATGAATAGGAAGTCCAATTCATTGGCCAGATTTCAATGTGATCACCTCACAACATTTAACCTAAACATATGCCTGTTGTAGTTACATTACATATTTTGTCGTTTTATTCTAATCTTTTGTGTTGTTTTTGAGACTCGCTGATTGCTTTCAAATACTAAAATGTTTTAAACCGAATGAAATGTTTTATAGAAATACACTTCCTTGGTTTTGTATGTGTGTGTGTGTACACAGAATCCGTTCTTCCATAAGTACTACTTGTTAGATTAAATAAATGAGTGCAATAATCAACTCAATACACTAGAAGGAATGATAAGCAACGTTCAACCTAGAGGCTATGAAATGGCAATAAAATAGAAATCTATTGTTCAATTTAGTGAACGTGGCACTGTTCTGAAAGAAGCTACCTCGCAATGCTTTTTCAAATGCAGCATCGAATGTTTCATTTTCATTCAGCTCTTCATTAGTGTTAATGTAAGAAGTGACTCAAAGCGCCAAACAATCCATATTAAATAGATGTTAGTGAGGTAACGCTGGCTCAACTTACTGGCTCAATCAGAACAATCTGGTAACACAGATCACGTGAACAAATATGCCTGTATCTTAAGGCAGCGCCTATATTTTCTGATTATAAAAGGTATCCGTTGCACTATAAAATTCATAAATTTCTACTTTTTAAAGGAATACCTACCGGTTTATAAATATAATTTCTTCGTCGGATGCTCGATTCTAAAGTCTCGGCTGAGATCTAAAAGCTAAAGCATCTCTGTGCGCCGTTTTTATTGGTAGTTGTCCCTGAGACTGAAGCCATTTCTATCGGGAATACCGTCTGCATTTCGTATCGAAATGTCTGTAAAACCGCAAGATCTGGTTTAAGACTGCACTGCCTCCAGACAAACGGCGCAGGATATTATTCGCAGCTGCAGGCTAAGAAAATGAGTTTCAGAAGCATAGATTTATGATAAATTGACACACAGGTAAGCAATCGTATGATAATATGCAACCTTTAGCAGTAGGTTTGGATAATGCCTTCAGCAAGAGGACAAATTATTCATGCCAAATTGTATGAAATTCTGACGGAAACTAGTGCATTATTTCCATTTCAGTAGCAGACCAGAAAAAAATGATTTTGTAGCAAAGAATGGCGATTTATAGAGAAGAAAAACATTTGCTCTTTCACGAAAGTGCGCAATTTGAGAAAGGTTATACCGGACAAACCAGAGGTGTCCCAGATTTGTCTTGTGGATTCATTTTAGCTGATTCTGCAGTTTTATGTAAAAGGAAAACGAAATCAAAAGGCACAGAAACCCAGGGAACTTTCCAAACTGTCACTAGCAAACTTAGATCGTAAATCACATTAATTTGTTGTCTCTAGCTTATCGTCAGGCTGCAGTCTTCTTTGATTTATGCGCTTCAGAAATATATTGCGGGCTAAAGTTATTGCAGCAGCCTGTATAAATTATTTCTCAATTAATGCTATTGTCCTTCATGGAAAACAATTTGCGAATTTCCAGGAAATCAGCATATCCGTATTTTTACATGTATTTAGACATCAAATATCGAATATTATTTTAACTCACACTCGCGTCAGAAGATAGTCTCTATATTCAATTCAATATTTTTGCACTTCACTATTAACCAGTTTGGGAAAATTTCAAAAACGAACCATCACATTTAAATCATGGGATCTGAGCGGCTTTGTTACAGTGAAAGTGAAATTTAATTGTTAACTTGTTTTTTCTCTTTCAGTTCTAGAAACGCTTCAATTGCTCTTATTAATTGCAACCAAGAATACAACTGTACTGTTTTCAATTTTATAATAATTCCTACTTTTAAATATATCTTAATTTTGTTAATTACTGTTCATAATTAATGTTCATAAAACGTTGGTCTGAAGTTAATCTAAGGTAGGATCGGGAATATGATTAAAGTTGTTTGTTTTGGAAATTGCGTTTTAAGTTAATATAACAACTGTGTTATTCGCTGTAATCTGAATATTAATAATGGAGGTCGTTTTTTCTTAATGAAAACATAAATTGTCCAAATTCAAGTTGTTGTATGCAGATTTGGACATTTTCTCGGAATGTCCACAGGTATAAGCATTGTTTTGCAGTCTGCATATGTGTTTTGCTCGGTGAAAACTTTTGCGTGGAGCATTTTTCATTGCTGCATGCCTGGAAGCTGCTGGGCTGCCATGTTAGTCAGCTGAATCCAATTACTCTGAGGAGCATTTCATTTTGCTCGATGGGGCCACTCACTTATAACTTCACCTAAAATTTCAATAAACCGCTCTCCTCAGCTCAAGCCATGGTAACTATCAACTAAAATTTTTCATCTCTGCAGAAAGTGTAAACTTTTTCAGGCACCACGTACAGTAACCGCCCTGGGCTCATGAGTTGTGCTTTGGTGGACACCGAAAGTAATAAACAAGTAATTGTTCTCTAATCAGTTCAGCAAATTTAGGAACGTGACACAAAAAAAAAGTTTTCAAAACTTTCCGACATATTCATCCTGCTAACCCTATTGACACGGATAATCTGTTTATACCTTTTAGGTTGGTAGTATGAGAGCTCCCTTACACTGCTGCGAAATTAATAAGATGCTTAAAAACTTACCGTCCAGATCAGAGCTGGGCACTTAAGTTATCAGTAACTGTTTGAAAGCAACCAAGTGTTTAAAGCTTGTCCACTGTTCTTGCTTTCTCGAAAAGTAGCGACTTTGTCCTGCAAATACTTAACTTACTTCCCGTGATTACAGAGAAATAAAACCTTTTAAATTGACGTATGGCCACGTGAATACATTACACACATTATGGTGGGAGGCATTGGACCGAGGACGCGATGTCTTGCCGACTGTGAGTTGGATCCTCTTCTAACTTCAAACTATATCGACACAAGTTGGTGAGACTAGTTTGTAAAGTGCTGCGTCTTAGTGGGATTAAAGAGGGATAGAAAAGCCATGGTGAAGTTGTGTGATGGGCTGTATTGTGAGGTAGTGGAGGCGCTTCCGTTCGTTGTTCATTAAGTGGTGAGTTATTGCTGTACAAGCCAAAGGTCATTTCAAAGCCTTATGATTCTTACATATTGTCAGCTAATGACGGCGATTTCTTTGTCCATCTGATCTGCCACAGTTGCTGTTTTTTTCCCTTAAATATATTTTCAAATTTAAAGCATGTGCTTTGAATTGATTCAACATTCCCTAAAAATCAGTTTCTGCCTGACTTCAGCTTCCTTCCACCTTCCATCTGCTCCTTGCAGATTGATTTGGAGATGGAGCCTGTTTGCGGGTTTCGGCGGTGCTGTGTTATTGCATTTTAGTTACTTTTTGCATAAACAAGCTTTTTATATCGAGCATTATGAGCCTGCCTAATCGATGTAAAATATTACATGATGTTTGATATCCCAATGACAAAGCATAACCGCCTGTCAATATAATACATTATTCATGAGCTTTATATATGGCGCCAGGCCCTTTCTTGCTAACCTCCATATTTGTATTGTTATGTTAGCTGGCTATAAAATGTTCGACAACGGTGGCAATTTCTGCTTAAACGCGTTGATTTAAACTTCAACAGGAAAAGAAATAGACGCTTATATTTTTATTATGAAGAATGTCAATACAGCCAGTTTCCGAATACTGGTTTGGAGTGAGTTCGTGGAAACCAAAAGACTGCATGATGTAAAATAGTGATACTTGTTTAATGCTCCGTTCAGGCCCATTCTCCATTAAAAGGCTCCACAGAATGATCTATTTCCCTACCAATACAGTAGGCCCCAAAATATATTGTTCGGTGTGTAATAAGCCCACCCTCGAGGCACATTTCTGGTACTTTAAATGGAAGTTCCGATCTAAAATGCTTGATGCTATTAATAGCTTAATGTTTCCGCAATAACAATTTGGATTAGGAAAATCGCTGGGAAGAAATTCTTTGTTATTGTGTATTCAAATTCTCCGGAGGCGTTTCTTCGGCAATTTTCTTTTAAAAGGAAGCCAAATGTCTTATCCCAATCTTTACCGATTGTAAATGTATTTAACCCCTTCTTCCCTTCTATCTTTTTTAATTCACTGACAATGCAACTCGGCTCATTAATCACACAGCGTTGCTATTGAATAGCATCAAATTTCTCATTTCTGGAGCAAAACAAGTGAACATCGTTTTATTTTTTCATAAAATATACCAAATCACTTAGCCGTTTGATTAAAGCTCACGAGGAAACATATTTTTCCGACACATTTTATGCAAAAAACAAAGAAATACATTGAACAAAACGCGGCCTGTTGCAAGATCCTTTCCTTCTTTGTTTGATAGCAGTCAAGAAGATGGCCTGAAATATATAGGATATAGAAAAATGCTATTAGTGTCCTTGAAAGTATTTAATTACATTTTCTGCTTTCAGAACAAAGCCAGTGTCCTCTGATCAATCTGGACAGATTCCAAATCCAATCCAACGAAAAGCAGATAGAAAAAAAATCAGTGGTGAGTTTCTATACTTTTCACTCCTTTTTTTAGCAGAATTTGCTGTTCTGGTCAATAATCAGAATTACCCCTGCAGAATTATTGCAATGTTTTATATATTAACCACGGAATGCATATAGAAGAAATTAATTGCATTCTTTAAATAGGCAGGGACTCGATCCTCGGACTTCTTCATTGGCGCCTGTTATCGTGCTACACGTTGGTGAATCTGCTTCCTCTCTCTGTTAGAACCCATGCTTTTGCAAGATAATCTGTAATTCTGAAAAATTGGTCTGCATCGTGTTAACACGTCTGGGTAGCAGGCCATTAAGGCTTCAAAACAATACAATTGAAAACGGGAGCGAATAGAAATCTTATTTAAACTAATCTATGCGTCACATCGTAATGTTCAGAATGAGGCATGTTTATAGCCAATATGTACATCTGGGTGCGTGTCGTTAAATCTAGAAGGGGGGAGGGGATACGTTTTATGAAATATTGGAAACGATTCCTTTGAGCTGTTGTATTCCGTTCAGCTACTTTGACTTCAGGTCTACAGCGTTGCTCTTTAATCTTTCTAACTCAGTTTCAACTCCATATATTTGTTTCCATATATTTGTTCATTTTGCAACACACATCACTTCCACGAGAGACCGATGCATTTCGTGGAACTGTCCCGAGTTTGTAAGTTAATTGGGCTGTATAATGGGAGTCCTACTTCTGGATAAACCACAAAAATGGATTGTGAATTGGAGACAGGAACCGCACAATCCATTCAATCTTTATAGTTTACACAATGAGAGTGTTTATCCCACTTACTCTATCTAGAATGAAGGACCTGACATTAAAAATGTTAACATCTGAAAGCTGGTGAATATTAGTTTGATGATGGAGGTCCTGCTGCCTTTATATGCAACGCCTGGATTATTTCTCCAGAGAGGTCATTTCAATTTTGAAACAAAGTTCTTCGATGTCTACAATTTAGGAATCAAGCTCAGATCTGGAAGAGATTAGGTAAGATGCAAGCTGAAATATGAACAGATGTGCACACCCAACCAGATCCCTTTGCCAGAACTGATCCTCAGAGTATAAGCTTAATCAACATTGCCATGTCCGAAGAATAATCTGCTTCTTCTGGAGAATGATGGCTGAATGTAACAAATATTTGAGTAGAATTTTTCACAAAATATATCATATGGTAGCAAGTTCCGCAAATGCGTGGAACTGGTTACAATTTAAAATAGCTGGCATATATCACGAATAAAATTGCATTAAACATGCCTTCCAGACACCGAGTAGAAGAGAGAAGCTTCTTTTCCCGGTTTGATCCCATGATTCTCCCGACATCATACCTCAAATCAAGTCTTTGATTTCAAATTTGGCTCCCAGCTGACGTTTAGCAAAGGCAATTTCCAGTTGCTCCCGCTCGAGCCCTGGCTTCTGCTCGATGTGAGAAGCTGGCGGTGTGAACCTTCCTTCAAATTCCCTGGCAACTTTCAATGGCTTATATAAAATCCTGCAAGAGTTGGCGAAACGCCTCGTAGATAAGGAACTTGTGGAGTCTGGGCATTCTTTTTCTGGCCTTTCCTCCTACGCTGTAGCTGTTTTACACTTCAGAAGATAGCAAGTCTTTGGAAGTGATTTTCTTTTCATTCTGTAGTGGAGCCTTTACGACCATAGCACTAGCAGTCATAAATTTTGCGTAGCACACAATGACAGGTGCATTGATATGCACTGTGAGGACTCTAGCTTCTTAATAATAACGAACTGCCCACCTTTGTGTACGGCGATTACATTCTTAGGCTACTCTGCTCAGATTAAATTGAAAACGGAAAGCAATTATTTAATTATAAGTTAAATGATGGAAACTGTTTTTCAGTGGTCTCGCCATGGACAAATAAAACACACAGGAGAAAGTGACTAAGGATGTAGCTTTGCTATTTACTTAAGTCTGTATTAAAGCACTTCAACTTTTGTAACACCGCTTTATAGACGAATTTAAACCCTTAGATAATGGAAAATGGAAAGTTAAATCATTAACTTCAATCCTGTCCTGGTGCATCCAAGTCAGGCACCTCTTTTGCCCTTCTACTTTTCGTTAATCTTGCAGTGAAACTTGCCATTTATGTCGGCCAAAAGTGTTTAATAATTTCTGGCGTTATTTTTCGCCATGGGCCCACGCGGTTGCAGATAATGTATTCGGAAACACACCAAAAATAAAAAGGTGATGGTCCAGAACAAGGTGTTACTTATCAAATCTTTGTATTAGGTGATGCACCCTTGCATTTAGAAAACATGTAAGGTAAGAAAGATCTGAAAGATGAACGCAGAAACAGTTGACCATTGTCCAAATGATTTATGGCCCGTGGCTGCGATGGAGGTTCAAGCAGAGTTCACAAGCAGTTGGTGTTTCTGAACCAGATCTGCCGCTTCACCACAACCCTTTCACAACACCTTAATATTAATGTTGGTTTTGATATTCTGATGATAGCGCCTTCAAATCCACTACAATCGAGGAGGCTGGCTGCAATAGCGTGGGTTCAGATCCCGTGGCAGTAAATAACACGGCGTTGCTTCCTTATCTCTTACACATAACACGGGTTAGATGGGCAGAGGGGGTGGGGAGTGAACAGAAATGTAATTAAATTCCAGATAAACAGCTAAGTAAAGGACCGCAATATAATGCCAAACTTACTGAACTAAAATGGCGTGCATGGATAGGACATGAAAACAGGATAACAGGAGAAAATAGAATGCACAGAGACACATAAAAACAAACAGCGTAAAGCAGTAAAGCAAAATATTGACATTTTTTTCCGTAAAGGAACAGCTGAAATGTGCACGTGTGCCTGACTGCTACTTTGGAGGGCGCAGATCATAAACCTCATATTTCATTATAATGTCAAGTCTTGTATGGCTGAAGGCTTTTTCTAAATGAATCGAAAATCTATTTGTGACGTGATATAGCAGCAGATAAGTCATACATCCAATGGTTGCGATGGTTTATACAGGAATACATTTTACTTAAATGATTCGGCAGACTAGGTATTGTACTCAAAACACTGGCAAATTATTTTCCTCAACGGTCCCAGTATATTTCACAGTGATTTGTTTTAATCTGCGTTTTGATCATTTAATTCCAGACACAGAAATAACCTCCTGGTTTAATAAATATCTTACGTAACCTCACTCGGAACACAAGGTGCCATTCTCCAATAAAAATAACTTTGGCTTTGTGCTGAGCTCCTCACTTCAGTTACAAATGCAGTAACTCATCAAGTTAGATACGTACTTTTAATAAGGTGTTGGCCGAGAGTTTTCGAGAAATAAAATACAATTGGTTTAATAACAAATTTACAAGTAAGGAATAGTTAACAATTTTGTGTTAGGGTCACAAAACTGTAGATAGTACATAAATATATTTACTAAAGAAACACATTGGAAAACATTATATTAAAATAGTTTATATATAGTACAGTGTTTCGAAACAACTGTTGTTACAGCTACAACAGTCTCTGTTACAGCTACAACAGTCTCATCTCCATTCTTTGAAATCGATTCTTATATTATGAACCTTTATTGACTTTAAGATTGGAGTTTGCACATTCTTGGAGTTTGCACATTCTCCCCGTGACTGCCTGGTTCTCACCCCCACAACCCAAAGATATGCAGGGTAGGCAGATTGGCCACGCTAAATTGCCCCTTAATTGGAAACAAAATGGGTGCTATTGACTTTAAGAAAGGTTGCCGGTTAGACTAAACACGCTTTCATTCGTTGTTTTTTTTATTTCAGTATACGTTAGTGTGACGATATTTTTTTCACATACACGTTCCAAAATGATAATCCTTTCCAGTAATATATGCTATATTGCAGACTGCTGCATAAACTAAAGCCGATGTAAGCAGCAGGATGCAGATGTAAAATGCTGACTTGCTTATTTCTCTGTTTTAATTAGAACAAAAAAGATTGAATAGGTGCTAGTTATACTTTAACTAAACTGCCTGCCCTCTGTCATAAAGCAGAGAGATGTAGCAGAAAGCAAGACATTCGCTTCACACAAACCTCTCTTACGTTGAAGAAAAAGAAACCAACAATGGCGAGGGAACACTTCGTTGGTTTTTCAGCTTTTGGAACTGGTCCGATCCATCATGTCTTGTGTAACACTGTCTAGATCACAGAATAAAACGGTCTGTACCCCCAGCAAATGCTGCAGGCGAATAAGTCGCCTGTGACTATGGTATTTTCGTTCTGTTTGAGAGGGGCCTTTTTCTTTCTCACCATTATAAAAATGGCCTCAATCAGTGAAACCAGCTGGAATAGCACTGTGTGTTCCACCGAAGTCCACTTACGCCAAGCATGACTGCGACATTTGTAGCGTTCTTTGACTTCCACTGTTCTGAGAATAAATCCTTAGCAGAAAACTGTTTTTTGTCCATTTGGTCTGAAATAGTTCAGATAATCAAGATTATTATATTATATTTGCTATATATAATTACGTCTTGTTACAAAATCAAAATAGTGTATTTATAAGACAATCATCATCTGCGGTAGGTATTAATAGACGAGCAATGCATTATGCAGTGAAATATTAATAAATCTCCGCCGAAGCGGAAGGCAGCAGCAATACGTTATACATCGTTTCAGCCATAAATATTTTCTACATTTCCTGAAAATAGTCACTTCAAGTGCCCGAGTTTACAAATTGAAGCTGATTCCTCGAAACACAGGAAGGTGCCAACACATAAACACCTTGTAAAATTATAAATGTCTTCCAGAAGTTGTCAAGTAATTTATTTTACATTTCAGCAGCTTATTAATTCTCTCGTAAAGTAGTAATTCATAGAAGAAGGAAAACTCAAATTCTGCTAACGGATGTGATATAAGATTTTATTTATGGATGCTGTTTATGCTTTGCAAGTTGAATTATGAGTTCCTAATGTTTCACCATTATTGTCTTTTGCCTCATAACCTCAAGGACTGCTGCAGACTTGTGATTGGTGTAACAGTGCCACGTGATCGAAGGTGTCAATGCTATTCGATAAGGGTGTCAAGACCCTATCATTTCGAAATAGCGAGATGCAAAAAGCGACTTACTACGATAACTCCGGAATATTCGGCGGTTACTCCTACCAAAAGACCAACGCATACAGCTACAGTTCTAGCCACCAGGCCTTCCCGCCATCATCTGTTGAAAATGATTATCAAAGCTCGGCGTGCCCCATTCAGACATCTGGTGTCAGGGCCCCAAACCATAAGCCTACCGATATAAATGGCAACTGTATGAGAACAAGTGGCAGCCAGGGCACTGCCCAGCCCCCAACCATCAATGAGCCACACCTGCCACCTCCTTTACCACCCTCACCCAATGCAAGCAACACCTCAACACAGAAAAGAGCCAAATCTATTTCAAATTCTTCCGCCAGCCCAGCTGCTACTCTCACCAAGCAAATATTTCCCTGGATGAAAGAGTCTCGTCAAAATGCCAAGCAGAAAAACAACTGCACAGTTGCAGGTATCCTTCAGCACTTCACTTTTTCGAATTTGAATCACAGCTAGTCTTTTAACAATTCGGGAGAAAGTTTGCCAAAATGACACACCGAGATGGAAGTAGTTTCCCTCTATTTGACTTCCCATGGTTGGGGAGGGCAAAGGGATCATTACATATTTTCAGGGCATTGCGTAAACATTTTGGGGATAACATGTAAATCATTAAAACCTCAGTGACTGCTTGAGTAACTGAGACATTCTGGGAGTGTTGATCAGGAATGTAAGAATTAATAGACTGACCCTTCTCTGATTCTCATATGTCACACAGTGAAATCCTAATATATGCAATTGTTGCACATGGCTCAAATACTCCTATTTTATCACTGTGGACTTTGCCATTTAGACCAGAATCTATTAAAATAAAGTCATATAAAGAATGTGTTTGTATCTCCTTTACAGATAAGTTAATTTGATTGTATTTGATCTCATGTTATTCTGCTGCTCATTCCCATTGCCTGTAAATACAGAGGTTTAAGTACATATGACCTAAGTTTGGTGCATGATAGCACGGGCAGCATGGTAGTATAGTGGTTAGCACAGTTGCTTCACAGCTGCAGGGTCCCAGGTTCGATTCATGGCTGGATCACTGTCTGTGCGGAGTCAGCACGTGTCTGCGTGGGTTTCTCCGGGTGCTCCAAAGATGTGCGGGTTAGGTGGATTAGCCATGCTAAATTGCCCTTAGTGCCCAAAAAATGTTAAGTGGGGGTTACTGAGTTACAGGGATAGGGTAGATACGTGGGCTTCAGTAGGCCTTGTAAGGGCCGGTGCAGACTCGATGGGCCGAATGGCCTCCTTCTGCACTGTGAATTCTATGATTCTATGATAGAAATGCTACTAATGGGACTAACCTTCAACTTCTAATTGTGTGGGTACAATCAATTGGCACAACTGGATTCTAAATGAGAATAACTAAACACTTATACTTTTACACAAACAATAATACACCTCCAGACAGCTAATCATTGCACGGCATTATTGCATTATAGCACAATGTCAGGTGTTTGACTTCCAAGTTCCTCATATTAAAGAAGGAAGCACCTTTATTACTTTTTCTTTGGGAGGGACTTGCTCATCATTTTCGATGTAGTTGCCTCTCCAAAGTTTTAACTACAAGCTGGGAAACAACATGAAGCAATTGTTACATTCCAAATTATGGGTCAATATTTCCAGGTAAATGTTTTTATTAAAAATGAATTCTTGTGAAATAACGTTTTATAACGTTACTGGATCTTCTGCTTGAAACTCCGAAGAAGTCGATAAATAGGACACCTCGTGAATCAGCAAACAGCACTAACAGCAAATGTCAAAGAAAAGAAGTAATGTGCATTTATCAAGCGCCTTTCACGGCCCCGACGCGGCGTAAAGAACGTCACAGCCAACCAAATCATTTAAAAATGACGTTACATGCTTATTTTACTGCTGATACAGTTATTAACCCACCTTTGTATGTAATCGACATGTTACCCTTCAGATGGTTAAGTTTGGCCACTACATAAGGCTGGGGGGTAGGGGCGGGGGGGGGGGGGGGGGGGAGTTACATGGTTGAAGAATGGGTTTCCACTTCTTTTCCTAGTTCAGTGGTGGATAATGACGCGGCGGGATTTTTAGACTAGACGTGCTTATTTACACATTTATGAATGGGAACCAATATAATGTTTTCCATTTTGCAGGCGACAATTGTGAGGATAAAAGCCCACCCGGTCCATCCTCCAAGAGAGTCCGTACAGCCTACACCAGCGCGCAGTTGGTCGAACTGGAAAAGGAATTTCATTTTAATCGTTATCTGTGCCGTCCTCGGCGAGTTGAAATGGCCAATTTATTAAACCTAACCGAACGCCAGATAAAGATCTGGTTCCAGAACAGAAGAATGAAATATAAAAAGGATCAAAAGTCCAAAGGGATCATGCACTCCCCTGTTGGACAGTCTCCAGACAGAAGTCCGCTTTTGACCGCGCCAAATAACATTGGATTCTCAAGCCAGCTCCCCACTGTCAACAGTCTGAGTTACGAACCTCCTTCGCCAACATCTTTCACAAAATCCCAGCAAAATATGTATGGCTTGGCTGCTTACACTGCACCCCATAATAGTTGCCTACCCCAGCAGAAAAGGTACCCGGGTACAGAGTACGACCATCACACTATGCAGGGCAATGGTAGTTTTGCCAATCACAACTTGCAGGGTAGCCCAGTGTATGTTGGAGGGAACTTTGTTGATTCAATGCCAGCTTCTGGTCCGATGTTTAACCTTACCCATCTTCCTCATCCTTCATCAGCCACTGTGGACTATAGCTGCTCTGCACAAATACCAGGCAATCACCACCATGGACCTTGTGATCCCCATCCTACATATACAGACCTGACATCTCATCACACATCTCAGGGAAGAATCCAAGAAGCGCCCAAACTAACACATCTGTAACGGACCAGCACGGATTGTCAAGCGATGTCACTTCGCTTTTTCTATTACCTCATTTGTATCAAATATTCTCCTGCTACGAGACTGCCGCAGTATTCGTCCACCATTCATTTTCTACCTGTTACAATGCTTCTCTGTGTTTATTTAAGGGTCTACATGTCAGCCATGCCTTTCCGTAAGATCCTAGCGTAATGCAGAATGCAAATAGAGGAACAATTGCTTGAAATAGGTGCATTGGAAGGTAAGATACGTGGAGCCAGCCTTCAGCAAACCCTTCTTAATGTGGAATTTAAAGACTAATACTTCTACACACTCCACTGAGGTGGGATCCTGTCCGTAACTGGTCTTACTGCCCAGAACTTCAGCTCTGTACTTTTCAATAATGAACGGACTGAATTGAACATCAATGATATGTATTTATTATTTTAAGTCGAAAAGAAAAAAGATTTTTCTATCACTTATTTATCCTCGTCTTAATGTATTTATGTGAGATTTATAGATCTTCTACAATCTGACTTTAACCTGTTTGAACCATGTCTGTTACAATCATATTTTCCCTCTTTAGTAAACCTGGGTTTAAACTAGATGAGAGGATAGTTTTTTGAGCAGTTGTATCAGTGGCTGGTGTTTGTAGATTATGTAAGGGTTATCTCTGAAAGCAAATTGTAAGTTATGACTGTAGTTAATCAGAGAAAATGTGACACTACACAATAGACGGCACATTTCTATAACAATACTTTATTTCAATTGTCTGGTACTATTCCAACAGATATTTAGAATAAAAATGTGTTCTTTGAACAAACCTGTAGCCTTTATTTATAAATACATATGCACCACATCAGCTGGATGTTTCGCCATCTTGTCTCCTCACTTCTCATTAATACAAGACAAACTGACTGCAGCCATAGACTGGAGATGTTCAGCCCAGCTGCGGTCGGGTTAAAATAGGCATTTGCAAAACGTTACATTGCACGTTTCAATGCAATGCTAAATGAGCATGAAAAACCATTGCTGCGATTTTGTATTTTACCCAGCAATGTAATATACCACATGAAATGTTAGGAGTGGGGCACCCAAAATAACAGGAAGGAAACAAAGGGAAAGAGGGGGCGGGGGTTAGGTCGCGAAGAAATGTGGCCAAATAACATAAGATAAGTAAAGCTGACAAAAATAAAATTCAAACATGTACATTTTCGTTACTTTAACTAACCTTGACAGTTATTATTTGCTTTGGTTTTCCTAAACGACTTGCAGCCTCGGCATCTGCCACATGCATATTTAAGGCAAAAGTTAACATTTTGATTTTTCAAATAGACAAGGAGCAAATCAATCCAAATAAAAAGATTTAGTACAGATTTCCACAGATTTTATCTGATAAATATATAAATAAATCCAAAAGCTCCTCAATCTAATTACCGTTATCTTAGGTAGACGTCAATATTATTATGCAGCAAACGGTGTTCCGGATGCCCCAGTATTAGGTGCCTGTGAGAATGGAACCTGATCCCAGGCTTTAGCTGCTGCCTCTCTCCACAGCAGCAGCCTGCAGCACCGACACATGCGGCGCCATTTTGTTTGACAAATAAAGCAGGAGCGATGAAAGCCTTCTGGCAACAAAGATATCACCCATCCGTCAAAAATAATGTCTTTATTTTAAATGAGAAAGAAATTGGGATGTGAGCATTTGAAAACATCAACAGTTTGACGAAAGCGAAACCTTTTGTTGAGAATTTTAGAGCTCGAAATTATGTAGCATTTAAAATGTTGCCTTCCAGAGTAAACTCCTCAGGTTTACTTTATCTTACAATCTCTGGCGAGAAGGAAGTGCTAAATATGAATGCAGCGTAGTTCTTATGCACTGCACTCAGCTCATCGGTGTTTGTTGTTATTTTTAACGTGCCTATCATTAACGCCAACGCCGTAAAGCGATCCGGAGCCTTGTTTTGTTAGTACACCACCCACACGTTAAAGAATGCAAAATGTTGTCTTTCCAGGCAGACAAGAGGAGAAAACACCCACTCAGACAACAATTTAATGGAAGCCATAGGCCATCCAAGGAGAATGAATAAAAAAGAAATGGAACGACGCATTTTGACCTTGTTTTTATTATTCACAAACATTTTATATATACGTGAGCAGAAGAAATATTAGCAAATATTGTTGTTGCTAATTTGGCAATAACAGATTACAGAGAGCGCAGCCTTCGGGGCTTTAATGCCAAATAATTCACAGACGTTGCTATATAATGTATAAAGTTCATAAGTCACAGCAGCTCTATTCAAGGAGAACCCGCGATATGCTACTTCAGAAATACTGAAGTAATTGACTTCTGGGTGCTTCTGAAATCAACAAATAACAAAGCATGCTGATTTAGATGGAGAACGTTAGATGGTACTTATTCAGAGTGTAAAGATATCGAAGAAATTGTACATTTCGAAATATATTTTGCAGCACAATGTTTACAGTGTCTGTTTATATTCATGGTAAAAAACAGAGTGTCTGCAAGTGATCCTGTCTACTTGGCATTGGGCCTCACCGCCAGCTCCTACTGTCCAGGGTGCTGCTTTAGCCACAGCTTGTGTTCATTCTTCTAACCGAAGGGCCTTGCGATGATTGTCACAGCTCCGAAGATTAATTGATTTGTTGCTTATTACTCCACGCTACACAATTGTAGGCAGAAATCTAGACTTGAGTGTTCTTTTCTTCTCAGTAATGCAACCACCCACCATGAGATGCAGGATGTTTTGTAATAGTACTGTACACTTTCTACTTTCTAGGAATGATTCTGCATTACCTTACATAATAACATGGCCTGGAGATGGCAGGAAAAAGCGACCTACACCTTTTTATATTTTATTTCAGAATCATTCTGAAAGCCAGTCTTCTTTTCCACTCTTGTCATTGGTTAAGGCGATCATGTGACGATAAAATCAGCCTCATCTCAACGTCGTGTATGTGTATTCAATAGACATAGTTTAATAATAGCACGGTCCCTTAGCGTTTGTAATCAGTACATTTTATAAATATATATTTTCAAGGTAACTATCAAATAAGCAATTTTCTACCGATTCTGCCCGGGCAGAAATGAACAACGAGTTTGAGAGAGAGGTTGGTTTTATCAATAGTGAGCCATCGCTTGCCGAGTGCCTGACATCCTTTCCTCCTGTTGGCGAGACATTTCAAAGTTCATCAATCAAGAACTCGACGCTTTCACATTCGACACTGATTCCTCCTCCTTTTGAGCAGAGCTTCAGCAGCTTGGACCATGGTAACACAAACCAAAATGGGAAAAGCCACACTTCAAAAGGCATTGGTCGGGCCACGTTAGGGGACAAACCTCTGGAATATCCGTGGATGAGAGAAAAGAAAAACCACAAGAAAAAAACTGTCCCAGCGACGGGATCATTCTCATCTTGTTCTTCTAATGAAGGTCAGGTCAATAATGTTTTCCTTTACATTGTTTGTATCATATACGATGCACAGAGAGTATTTTTAAAAGGGATTCAATTTTGAAGCAGTAACATGTTTCATAGACTGGAATATGTCAGACCTGCAAAATGCGCCAATCCCATCAATATCCAAATGTAAATAGTAGCTATTCAAGTCTATTATGTAGGTATCAATAACCTGCACACAACCAAATTCCAGACATCTGGATTATCTTTCTGTTGCACTGCTGGGCCATTTTCTGCTGGAAGCCTTTTGTGTCTCGGAGGCGGCCATTTTATGTTGCCGGATTATTTGGAAAGATTTCTGATAACTTATCGGAACTTTTCCTTCCTCACTACAGAGAACGAAGAGCTTAACGACCCGGACAATGGGAGTCCCTTTGACAGCTCCAGGAGGCTCCGAACCACTTACACAAACACTCAGCTATTGGAGTTGGAAAAGGAGTTTCATTACAACCGTTACCTTTGTAGACCTCGGAGGGTAGAAATCGCAGCTCTACTCGATTTGACAGAAAGGCAAGTTAAAGTCTGGTTTCAGAACAGGCGTATGAAGCACAAGAGACAAACTCGATTCAAACAAAGTCAAAACGTTGATTCAAAGTGCCATTTTGCTAACACTGTTAATCAGAGTGGATTTTCCACAAGAAGTTTTGCTGAGACACCTGTAAATAAAACTTTGAGTTCATTAGAGAGCGAAAAGATTGCTGAGCAAGATATTAGCGATTCAGCTCATCAAGATACGCTGAGTGATATCAGCAGTGACGTGCTCAGTGTTATTGGCACTTCTCTGATCTGCACTGAGGGAACCCACAGCCATTATTTTCCCCAGAGCTCAGATGAAACTGACTCACTGATACCTATGCTGAAAAACTGCTCGGCCGGAACAAGTCCTGGCAGTCCAGAGAGTTTCAGCATCCCATCTTTGGAGGATTTAGACAAAATTACAATCGAACCACATCTAGATCTGATTGAAGAATTACCTCAATTTTCTTTGTTGGAAAACGAGGACACATTAGTTATTCCAACCAACGTGTTTGACTTTCTAAGTGACAATTTTAGCTCCACCGATTTCCAGCAGTTGCAGTTTTAGACTGGCTTCCAGTTCACGCACATACTGATTTCCTTAATATGTGATATTTCTAATTAACAGGCTGGAAGGCTGTGCCATTTAGCACATGCCTCTTGATCACAGGCGTTACGGATCTCCTGCTCATGTCTGCATTATGCCGCGAATCAAAGGAAATAAGTTCTGAACAAATTTAATGTAGTGCAAGAAATAAAAGTATTTTCAGTATTTTATTTTAAATAAGGTGAATATTTCAAATATCAGCAGATTTTCGAAAACTAAATACATATCTTTAAAATACAATTATATAATACCTTTGAGTAAAGAAAGTATTGACATGAAAATATGCAAGAAAAGATCAATAAAATATATTGGAATTGAACATGTCTCTTCCGACACTGCCGATTTCTCTCAGTTTAATAGTCGAATTGCCTTAGTCCAAAGTCCCAATCAGCGATATTCCTAGAAAACAAGACGAAAATGTAATCAGCAACCAAAAAACATAAGTAATAATAGTGCTGTGACTGAATAAAACCAATTGCCACTGTTTCAAAATGTACTTATTTATAGGAGAGATATTGGTTGTTATGGAAAAAAAACATTAAGAATAGGCTATAGACCATTTTCCATGGTTTTCCCCTTAAACTGTTTAATGCTTTAAGGAAATACAGTTTTTAAAAGTAATTATGGAGTTAAATCCCTCAAACCACATCGTGGATCCTAATTCAAATGTAAATACTAAGATCACCTAAAATATATATTAAGCTGCTATGAAAATCGAAAGGGAAGCCAACTGGGCAGATCATTCACAGAAAAAAGGCAATTCATATTTATTCCGAAACTCATTTACTACAGAATTACAAAATAAAGCGTTAGGAATTACAAGCCAGCGATGACTGCCATAGTCCGGCTGGGGTTTAAACCCATGGAAGACGCCATTTTGTTCGACGGGACTAAATGTAGGAGCTGAACAAATCAATGCATCGATATCCTATTTAGAAGAGGCGGAAGAAACAAGATCTCGATAAGTAACTGTACTTCCAGTATTTCAACCAGGATAGGCTGACGAAACATGCAATATCATAGTCAAATCAAAAAAATATAGAAGATAAAGAAATAATGCACGCTTGAAATTGGTGTGTTTAGGATTTTATTCCCTTTTGAACTTCACTCAGAGGCTCACAATAGGTTATCACCGTTTGTGGCTTTAAAAATGAATATGGTTAAGATCCAAAACTATTCTATTACCTTTAGGTTGGCTATCTGTGTGAAACTGCTGGTCGAATAACGCACATTAAACTTACCTAAACGTGCTTAAAGACATGTACAGGGTGGGAGATATATTGATGTTTAGAAATGACATGCATTTCATCACCGGAAAAGATATGAATGAGTAAAGAACTAACTGTAGCAAGCGAATATAGTCCATGTAATAAGTAACTGCAGAATAAGATCTGTCCTATTGAACAATTGCCAGATATTTGATCTAAAAGTTCTTGTGTTTTTAAAACACTTACTCGTGGTATTTATCAATTGAACTCACGTTGCGATGAAATCTATTGAGCATGCTATTGCATGTAAATGGCAAATAGAGAAGAAACAACATGCATCACAATCTGAGCCAGAAAATTACCAGTTACCTCGAAGGCAAGGTGCAATTTATCTTTCTGTTTCAGAAAAGGGTACACATGTGCTTTCCAAAAGTCTGCTTGCAGCATCAGCAGGGCAAAGAATAGCGTTCTACTTAGAAAAAGGAAGTAGCTTCTGAATCCTGAACAAATTCATGCAGTTCTTGTTAGCAAACGATGTTGACTGTGTCAGACAAGGATGTGCTTGGAAACGCCCACGTTCCACATTTGTAATGTCCAATAAATATTTAATTTTTTGAAATTCTTACTTTTATGCATTTGATTTACTGAGGAAATAGCGTTGTGTCAACCTTCCAAACAAAGTGCCCGCTTTCTTCACGTGAGACATGACCGTGCCTTTAATGTTCAAAAGCTTGAGGAGTTCTTGATAGGACGTTTTCAAATTGCAAGACCAACTATCACGATATTAAAGTTCCAAAGGGAATGTGGTGATTAGGTCCTGTCATTTATAAGAAGGTCGTAAATGCACGTTAGTTCGAACAATCGCTCATTAAGTATCATTGGAGCTATAAGTTCAGATCAAATTGCTAAACCGCTGCAAGTAATTCCGAATTTCGCCTTCGAATGCTGCCACCGGAGATATGAAAACTTTCCCTGTGTACATCTATAGTAGTCAGACGCCATGCAGCTTTCCTGCTGCATTCTAAGGCCAATCAAATTCGTTATAAACTCATTTAGTTTTTTCCTTCAAATTCATGTGTTGTGTTATGTTCCACTATAGTGAGGTCATGCCAGTAAAACTCAATCACAGTTACAAGTGACGTTTAGACCCTGCATAAATTATGAAGTTACACTGCTACCGATAATATAAAGTACTGCACGTTTTCCAAAACTACGAAGCACTCGCCCTGAAGGGTGAGTTTTGTGTTTGCTGCTCCTAATAATAAACAACAGCTCTCCAGGAACCCGTGAGTAAAGGATCACGTGACAGCAAAATCAGTCGTCATATTTCATTTTTATGTGGGTAACTGCCTGGTATATTTACAGCTAATGTTTCCGTTTGTTTTGAAAAAATGATGGCTCTAAACGTGCAATTGTGAATGAAAAGGAAGGCTAATTTGGAATTTGAAACAACGCACTAACAAATAAGGAGTTCTGCGGAAAGACTTGCAGCTCTGTCTGGATGCATAGCTGTCAGTGGGGTATTGTTAAGAGTTCATCAATCATGAAAGCTGCACTTTTCCCTCGACAGCAGTTCCTCCTTCTTTAAAGCAAGCCAAGGCCAGCTGGGATCCCTCCAGCAACCGCTGCCAAAGCGGACAAATGCAAAAGCGAATCACACACCAGTCTAATCACACCACAGACGAAACCTCCTGTATGACTAACCTTCGAGAAATCTGGAGTCTAACTGCGATCCCTCGTTACTACTCGTTAAAGAGGGTAAAACGTTTCAAGGGCACCAGAAATCTTGGCTCAGCTGAGAATGCTATATGTGCTTAAATTATTGTCATGTATGACTGCATTTGTGGTATTGGGTCATTTGCGTTAACCTTTTAAAACATGTTACGAATAGATATGTTTTCATAGGAATCCCTAATGTATGAAACTCCGTACATTATATTTTATTTACAACCCCCATTTCCTCTTGTCAATTTACAGAACAGTTAATGGAGAGCTAATATGGTTCCCAGCACTGTAGGCCGAGTGCAATAGCTGCATTTTTTAATATGACCTATACTTGGTGCCCTACAAAGATTAAGCATTATTTGCGAATTTAGAATGGTTAACCGCACTACCCACACAAATAAAGCAAAAGAGATTAGTTCAAAGACAACCCTGGGATTCCTGACAAGTTGCAAAATGCAAAGCAGGCCTGCTGCTTGCCTGGCTATTTGATTTTGTGTCTGTTCCTTTTGCCTCCAGAGATCGAACCCACCATTATCATCATCATCACCACCAGAACAGCCCCCCTCCCCAGCACACACACACACACACACATACACACATGTATATGCTACCGGGTTAAGATAAAAGCTAACTTCGTGCAAACAGAGGATTTAAACAGGGAAGGCTATAAAACTGGTCATTGCAAAAATAAATTCCAAGTAAAAGGATGACCCTGATGTTTACTTGGAGGACTATTACCCTCAAATAATTCGTCACGAATTGCCAGCATAGCTCTATCCCCTTTGTTCCAGACTCATGGTGGTCTAGCATCAAGTGGAGAAGCTTTTATTCTGAATATGAGAAAGTGTTAAATCCAGAAGCACACTCTTATCTGGGAATAATTCCACGCACTACTGCATTGGCTCCGCACCTTGGACAAGTCTGCCTCGGATTCACAATGCATTTTTCAGTCATATGTCCCCCACGCTGTCGAAATCAGCTCATCTACTGTCAGAACTGGTGGCAACTAGAGACAGTATGGTCCAGAAAGAGACTCGTCGTATTGTTTTTATAAAGAATAATAGTTGAGTGTTTAGCGATAGAAATATGTGTGTTTGTTGCCGTTCATTCTATTCAAAACTATACCAAAGTGCGATGAAATTAAATACGCATTCAAATGACTGCTTGTGTCTGTTCATTTAAATAATCAGTCAAGATTGCAAAGAGGTGTTACCTGAAGCTGTCAAAAGAAAACAAAAATCCAATTAGCTTCCTTTATTATTTTGATGTGGACCACCTGAACGTTAGAAGAAACTTCGGAGTTCGAAATGAGTTGATTTTATATTTATAAACTCCACGACAGCAAACACAAGTGACAATTGGTAAAATATTCAATGTTTCCGGTGAGGAACTGCAATGTGTTTGATTATGCGTGTTCATGTTTGGAAATCACCATCTCAACTTTGACCATATTCATTGGGCCATTTTATGTTCAAGGCACAGACGTATATTTTTATTGCGATATGAACATAAATGACTGTTCTAGCCAGGAATTCAGTTACATTCCCACGAATGATCCAATTTCGAAGGAGAAAATTAAACGCTAAGTAGTTAGAAACAAAACTCTGCACCTTTTTAACCAAAGTCTGCTTTTGAGAAACAAAAATTTCCCTCAATATTGTGCTTTTTAAAAAATATTTAATTTGAATAATGTCCAATATATTTATCTAATGCTGTTGTTAACATTTTAGGGGAAAAGATTTACACAAAAAATGCTGCATATATCATAAAAAGTAAAACTGCAAAGATAGGTTAGTAAAACACCCGAAGCCAAATGTGAACTGAATGAGAAGGCGGAAGCATCTGTTGAATTGGCTATGCAGGAATTTTATCCATTTGCAAATCCCGTGGCAACTGTATGCTTTCAAAGCTCTCAAACCCGCTTGCCTCTGAATTATACATAACGCAGCTATTCGGAATTATATTCAACATGCTGACCGCAAAATGGATGGAAAGGGTTTTGACGAGATGCACCTTTTACTCAAGCAGGAGAGTAGCAACAAAAACATTATTACTCAATATTCAATTGCGAGGGAACACGAGAACAGAAAGGAGAGAGAGTACATGCTCCAATTGATGCCCACTTAAAAATCGAGCAGGGCCAGCAAAATTGACTTGTAGATTAGAAATACAGGCAGATATAAAGATATAATTAAGCATCGAATGAACAGACACACTGTGATGTAGATCGATGGATTTTAGACTTCGAATGCTACATACCGAATATATATTTTCAGTCCTTTACACGAGTGAATAAATGTCTTTCAAACTACTCTAATGCTATGTTTTAACATATGAATGAGGCAATGACACGGCACCTAACAAGCAGCTCATATGAATTAGACCGCACACTGCCCCTGGCGATTAAAACGAGCAAGTCATCATGTGCTGTACTCATACACATCAACTGACTTACAGTTAAGAGTTTCTCCATTGAGTGCTTTGACAGCTAAATTACTTTAACTCAGCTGCTTTCACGGACGTGGACCAGGATGAAATAATATTTAGTAACACATTAGCTAAATAAATCAAAATATTTTAATTGATTTATCGATTTCCCGAAACAATTGCAATTGTTCGACAGTGTAGTTCGGGAACTCGTTTTTCTAATATTTCATTTTGACCTGTGCTTCAATTCATATTTGAACGCACTTTAAACGTATCCTGCCGCATGTCACAGAATGATCAGGGCAGAAAGCGAATTCAGAATTAGCAAGGGCCAGTACTGGGTAGTAAAAGTGACACTTACATAGAATGTCTTACCTTTGATTTCAACCTTTTAAAAGTTCTAGGGTTATTTATCTGATTACTGCAAAATTTCCCTGCTATTAATGATAATTGTTAGTGTGCCGATTAAAAAGGAAGGAAGCTATGTATTCTGACAAGAGAATGACTTTTCTACTTGTTTAAACAACAATGCTAACATTTGTAAAGCTACCAGTACTTTGGACGTTCACTAAACAGTTAAACATTTTAATTACGTCATAAACATATCACTTTCCGAAACTATTTCCTTTATGGGTATGATTATTATGCCGGTTAGTATTACATTGCGGAGAAATTAGTACCCCTGAGAGGGTAATTACAACGAACACTTTTGCTTGGGGTATTCTATAAAATAAGGGACAGCAGCAGTGCAGTACCATGGACTTAACTTCAGAAACGATCTAAATACCCATTTGTTTTATTCTTCCATGTTCTCTCCATTCTGGATATGTTTTGGCCGTGCGAGTGTTGAGGCCACGAAACCCCCAGTCACCTTGTGATGATCACTGCATCATGAATTAGCCAGAGCTCCTGACAGCAGGCAGCAGGCGTGCCTTTACTGTAAGCGCCACCATCACACAACGGAAGCCCTTCATTATCCTGCAGCAGGAACACTCCCTCCGCGCGAACATGAATCTCTTACCTGATAACGGGCTTTCGGAGGATCGTCCGCAAAGCGACTAAGGTTAGAGAACGCCTCTACGAAGGTTGCTGATGATGTGATCGTAATAAAAGGTGAGTAGATTCAAGTGTCCACTCCTGTCAGTGGATGAGCAGAAAGCTCCGGACGCCATGGAATAGCGCTGGCTAAGACCGCTGTGATTGGATGGGCACAGCCACGTGACCTCCTTGCTCTATATTAGGAATATTTACTTCCTTTGCGAAGGAAGTGAAGGATCTGCTATGGTGCTCAGGGACAGACAGCAATCAGCTAGAGCTAAACACTCCAGTCTGCTCCAGCCCATTATTGGAAGAATGAGCTCTTACTTAGAATACATTCCCAATGCAGACATTCTAACGTTTTCGCCAAAGTTTTACCTCAGTAATGCTCCAGCAGTCTCCCTGCAGCAATACTCCGGACAAGGTCGTTGTGTTTCAAATGAATCGGTAGGTGATCCATCTCCCAGTCATCATCATCTCCATCAGCCGATGCCGGCTCCTCTCGAACTTTCCTATGACGCCTCTCCATCCGTAGACATTAACTTCTTACCTCAGAGCAATGTCGGTTATGACTTTCCTTATGCTGCTAACCAGGATCAGGATGACACTGGAGAACTTATCCCATACACCACCTCTGTTTACTCAGGAAGCGCGTCTTTTCCGCTCACTGCGCGCCAACACCAATACAACAATCTCTTTGGTGAGCAGGAACAATACCAAACCTCTGGCAAGGAATTTCCAAACTTTTACCCCGGGCATTATCAGAGCCCGTCGACGTGTCAGGACAGTTACCAAAGGTCAGAGTCTCCCACCGCACAGAAAGTTAACACAGCCAATACCTTCGAGTGGATGAAAGTGAAGCGAAACCCTCCCAAAACAGGTCAGTCAATAATCTTGGAAAGCTGGGCTGAAAGTGCACTATATAATATATATATATATATATATACATATCTAATGACTAAGGCCACTGATGTTTGTTGGCCTTCTGTAAGGCTCATTCAAAGCAGCAATTCTGTATTAACCCTTTCATTGATAGTGTCAATTTACTGAGACGAAGTGACCCGTAAGGGTGAAGTTCACTTCTGTTCCAGTCATTTCACCTCCTGTTTCCTCCATTCTGGTTCATATCTTACCATTAATGCTGTTTGAGCAATAACATTGGCAATTGAATCTTTTCAATAACGCTTTTGGGTGTGTGGGGTAATAGTGGCACAGTGTCAGGAATGAGCTTACCAACTCTGTGCCTTCCACTAAACTAGAATACTATGCCTAACTCTATGATATGTAATTTTGTAGCAAAAACGACTGACTATGGAATTCCCAGCCCTCCAAGTACAGCGCGTACAAATTTCACCACCAAACAGTTGACGGAACTGGAGAAGGAATTTCATTTTAACAAATACCTGACAAGAGCCAGGCGTGTGGAAATAGCAAACGCGCTACAACTGAGTGAAACTCAGGTGAAGATCTGGTTCCAGAACAGGAGAATGAAACAAAAGAAAAGGGAGAGAGAAGGCCTTCTTGCCAGTCTGGCTTCTGTGAACTGCAGTCAGGATTCAGCGTCCACAGAAAGCTCGGATAAATCGGACACTACCTCGCCATTACCTTCCCCATCAACAAAGAGCTCGTCAGAAAATCCAAACTTTGTCGAACAGAAGTAACCCTTTTATGGCCTTAAATTTCAACTCATTATTTTGGCCGAAAATACTGCAATCATTTTGCACATGGCCGAATTGTTCACTTTTATTCTATCAAGTTATCGGCAGGTGATGTAGTCTCGATTGTTTGTATATATTGGTTTTGAGATGATTTTAAACTCCGTATCATATTGAAATGGACTGAAAGAGTTTGGCCAAAGTTTCCACTTTGACCTGCAATGTGTGTCACATAAACACAGTGAAGTGTAAAGGCGAAACAAAGTGTATCACCTCAACTAGTGTGCAAAAAAAATTCGTTCCTTAACACATTTGCACAGGCAGTGAATCAGCCTTTGTAAACAAAGTCTCAGCAACAACACGCTGCACCAATTGACCAGGGTTTTGCTATGAACTGCCTTGCTGAAACTATTACTTGCGTAAAGGAAATTGTTTACATGTACTGTATTTTTATTGACTTATGTGCGATGACATTGACGAATGTAACGTAGCATGTTCGACCTAACTCAATGAATGGAGTTTGCACAATTATGCCTCAGGTTGAAAGGTTGCGGTTGCTGCTATGTAACACTGTGCCTATCTAGCATTCTTTCATTAGTTGATTTGTTACTTGGCTTCTCTACCTCTGTGATACTTACGACTGTATATTTAAGACTAGTCATGTTATATTCTGCTCTGTTGCGAATTGACTTAAAAGCTTGTAATTTACTTAATTCTCCATCCGAAACGGTTTGTCAGCTTTAGTTACTGCGATTGTACAAATAATGTCCAATGGTAAGAACGTGCAAAGGCCGTTGAATAAAATATATCAGAACACATATCACACTTTCAAACTTGTTGAATTTTCCGCAGGTACAATCTTGGATTAGACTCCAGGGTCTGGCCAAGTCATTGACTTCAATCTGGAATGTACATCAAGGCAACATTTCTCAGTTCAGTTCAAATGTGAACCAAAATGTATGTCTCAACTAGTGTGAAATGAATTGTATACACTGATACAGAACATAAACAAGAAGGCCACAGTCTCCCACTTTCAGAAGAATTCTGATCTTTTTGTACTATCTTAGCTCAATCACTGATTTTATGATTCTTTTATTAAAATGCGAGTGGTTGCCTGAAGTTGAAATGAAACTAGCATTTGTCTTTTCCTGTTATTTGTCAGTAACGTCAGTTTAATCTAAGCCACTTTTGAAAAGTACATTTAGTAACAGCTCTCCATTCTCCCTCTCTAAAGTCAATGAAGAAGAGGGCCTTTGCAATATTAACCAGTTATAACGAGTCCACTTTGATTAAACATCTTTGCTCAGCAACTTCCCATCGAATGATCAATACAAGAGAGAACACATTCATTCAATTTCCTAATCAATTGAACAACATTTGAGACTAATGTGCTCTGTTGAATTGGCTTCCATGCCATCTGCGATGAGCTGCATGGGCCTTGGCTATGTCACACAGCTTTGGACACAAGCTATCTCTCATTGTAATTGGACAGGAGAATAAGCCCAATAGTGATTGTGGTGGCTTAAGAGGAAAAAAGGGCATCTTCACCATTCCATTAGACAACAAAAATGTAAAATCAGTGTACTGCTGGTTAATCACAAACATTGGAGAATTTGTCAAAATGATAACATCAGTTTAAAAGTACACCTTAACCTATCACAATCATATTTGACTTAGACTTCAAGGCGACTTACTGCCGATAATGCTATCCCTCGTTTAAAGGTCCAACTACACTTCAAGCTGACCGTTTGTGATTTCTGTACTGATTCAAGTCTTGTTCAGTCTTGAAGACAGCATTTCAATCAGCCGATTGAGCCTGTGTTGCCAATCATCCAGATTTTTCTAGTTAATAATGGCAGGAATAGGAATTTCGAGCAACCATTTACTGGTTCGTCGATATATTTGACATTACCTGAAATTGAGCCTCTGCTTCATTGGTGTGAAACTGAACCTGTAGTTCAGGCTGCTCAAATGAAAGGCAAAAAGAGCGTATTTGTGTATACCGCATTTCATGATCACAGAGGCCTCAAAGGGCTTTACAGCCAATAAAATACTTTTGAAGCGAGGTCACGATGTAATGTGGGAATGATGGTAGGATAAACTGCCTAAGTGTGTACAAAAGTGAACATATATTTTAAACCTGTACATTACGTCAAACAGACTTTAGATAATATACACACAATCCCATTTTTAGATTTCGACAGAATGGTTAAAAATTGAGCTTTAAGATTTTGTGAGGCAGGCCATTGCAATAATTGAACACGAGTCGCTTCAATCTGGATAATCTGTTAGTGTTTGACTTTAGCTTTTCTGTATGTGTGTATATCTACAAACTAATGAATCACATTCAGGATGAAAGTGCATATTCCCGATCGACCACATGTTGTATAGCAAACAGAGGGTAGCGACGCAAATGAACATGCCTCTACTTTTTCGCAAACGTTTCGGCCATTTGGTCTTAACAACTTCGTGTTAATTACAGTTCCACTAAATCAACACACAGAGTCCCTGAGAAGCGGCATTTCAAAGAACTGCTGAAGTCGTAAAATTTACAATGATCTCCTTGGGAATCAGCTCGGAGATCTTTGATATGGAATCCACGATTCTTTGATGGTGGCTCGCAATGGGCAACCCCTGTGCTCAGAAAATGCGTGTTTTATCTAAACGCTGATTTGCACAAAATGTTTATTTTGCTTTTAGGTAGAGACACATCCTTCACGCAGACCAGAAGAGTGGTTTTAAAATGTGATATTTTTGTGAGTCTGAATAAGTAATGCTAGGTTACGCCTCGGGAAATGGCATATCCTGGCGCGATTGCATGTTATAAACTTGCAGATCTTTTGTCTTGTCCCTTGCTGTTAGGCGCCTTTTGTTCGCTTTTATGTTATCATACCTCTGATCCCAGTCCGATTATTCCCCCAAAGCCCCTGAAGAGGTGGGGGATGCTCGGGATTTTATTAGCACAATACGAAAACTGTTCGTAACTGTGACTGCATTGTAAGGGTCACAATAGTAGTTTGCACTTGTTTGATATCCAGTTTTACTTCTGCCCAGAGCGGAAGGACTATTCAATATTTACTCTGCCTGAAAGGGGTTGCAGAAGGATGAACCACAGCAGGCATCCCACCGATCCCACCCCCAAGCGCCAGGTTCACTGAAAGTTCATGAGAAAGCTAAACGATCTGGATCGATCCTTAGTCTTCCATTGTTACTGCAATGAATGTATTAGTACAGGTTTTTAAATAACATGATGGAATACATACGTATCCTTTCCCCAACAATTTGTTTTCAACGTTTGAATACATAAACTAAAGTAATGCGCACTTCTTTCCTTTAGACAGTCTTAAAGGTCAAAGTTCATTGTAGTACTGCATAAATGAATATTTAATGTTGCTTTATGACTGACGCACAATTAATATGCCACTAATCTACCCGTTCACCGCAAACAATAAGGACTTTCCCCTGATATTGCCTATATTACTGTGTGTCCCCATAACATTTTTCTTCTCGAATTCATAATGTTCGCCTGCTTGAGCAATTTGCCATGATTTTTTACTGGGTAGGATGGGGAGGCAGGTCCCGAGTCTGCCTCTGCTGGAATAGGGTCTCAACCTCATCCACATACCACCTCACCAACTGAGCTAACCGCTCCCCACATTCTAGTGTATTGAAAAACTAGGTTACTCTAGATTTCGTTCGTTGCGATTAAAAACATATCATTTCGAACCAGACAATTGGCTGGTTCTCGCACTGATTCTATATACACTTGGGACGTAGATGTTGGAGCTGGAATCATGTTGTTTTAGTTTGGCCGCTGTAACACTTTCGCCCAATGCTGTATGGAAGGCGTGCTGCAGCCAATAAAGTGGGTCTATGGCACAAAAAGGACTGCAACAGCATTCAGAAAATCAGTTCATATCAATCACTCTCCGTTTTGCTTAATTTATCAGTTTCCCGAGAAGCAGTTCATGAATATAAACATCAGGGCGAACATAATTGACAGGTGTAGCAGCACTTTCCAGCCAATTGGAACAACGGGTGGGGCGATGCTGCTGAGTAGCCGCCACACATTGGCTCTCCGCTGGTTTAATATGCAGATTCTCCAAATACTGAGTGTGACGAACCATGTATGCGGCTTGTTTATTTTGGTATTTATCTATATTGTCATTGTCACCGGATTGAGGCTCTCTTTGAATAATTAGCTGTTACATTGTGCTCCTCAATGACCATGCACATTAATGTGCTCCAAGTAAATTTAGGAGGCCGGAAATTCAACTTGGTGACAGAGAAATCAAATTGTAAACATGCTTCGAGATAAACTATATCATGGAATACAGTGCGCCTGTTAACATTGGTTTGACGTAAACATTTATTGTGCTTCCAGCAAACTGGCGAAGGCCAATGCCATCAATTCAATGACAGGCTCGCTATTACACCAGCTCTGTAGGACACAGTCGGTAACAGTGCGTATTTCAGGACGCGGTCTTTTTAAAAATGTATCGAATGCAAGTGACTTCAGGGCCGTTTAACACAATGCATCAGACGTAAAGCGAAACACTCCTGGATCCAACGTTAGATGTTTCTGAACTTTGATTTCTTCAACAAACGGGTCCCTGCCGTGTTTTAAGGGCGCCTGCAACGAGAAAACGTGTTTTAATCGGAATATATGCGTATTCTAGTGAACAGTTGAAGAACAGTTAAATTTCAATGTTTTGCGAGTATTTCAAATTGCATTTAACAATTTGCTATTTATACCTTTCTCTTTGAAATACATTTCCCTGAAGTAAAACAAACGTCAAGCAGTAACTGGGTAGGAATCAACCATTGCCGATTAACATTCTTATGAATTGTTTCCAATACAATATTGCCAGAGTTGATCTCTGCGTGGATTATTGAAATAGGGATTATATAAACAGAACATTTACTCAGTCTAAATTTGATCCGGCTCTGTAACTAGCAGTGGGGACATCACTGAAAAACGATGCTGCAATTTGTCATAATCACGCCATTCCTTGTGATACACCTTTCGGGCATGTTTCTTTAAGTCGCTCCATTTCACCCTTTGAAACAGATTTTTGTGTGCATGGCGCTGATCTGCCGTAAGAAACAACCATCGATGCTGTTTCTATTGGAGTTGAAGCTCAGGACACGGTTTCTAAGAAAGTTTTTTATAAATCAATGGTTATACTTGATTCCTCCTCTAGAATGGTTTCCAAGAAAACGCCATCGCCATTCCTATTGGTCGAATAGCACATTTTAGATTCGCTCTATAACAATTAACCATGAAGAAACTGAGTAGTTAACCTGCCAGGACCATGGCAAACTTCATTTATTATAAGCATCTTGCATTGAGGCACCTGATTGGTGTATCTGCCTCTGCTCCTGGGATTAGTACTAGTATTGCACAATATCAGGTACAGAAGCAATTCAGTTCAGTCCAACCTAGAGACGTGCCCTAACAAGCACAACACCTATTTACCAGAATATGCTAAACTTGGTTAAACACTGATGCCAAACGTAGACTAAACGAGTCAATATGGAAAATCAGCATTATTAAAAAATCATTAGCATCGATACAGCTAAAGAAAGTAGAACTTGAAAAACAAGGTAAACATCGCTCTCGGCCTTTTGACCACGATAAGTGTGAGGTCAGGTGCCTGGATCTGATATGTCTCTCTTGTGGGGACCATGAATTGGATTTAATTTTAATTGTTTTTTGGAGCACGCAAGGAGCTGGATCAGGGGTTTGTCCCTGTCCACACTCTGAGCTCTAAGTTTGTAACTCTGATAAAGGATTTTTTTTAATTAAAAAAAGAAATACAGGACAAACAAAACTAATGGTTAAGGGGGGGGGGGGGGGGGGGTTGTTGGGTTACGGGTATAGGGTGGATACGTGGGTTTGAGTAGGGTGATCATTGTTCGGCACAACATCGAGGGCCGAAGGGCCTGTTCTGTGCTGTACTGTTCTATGTTCTATGATCAGTGTCCTAAACGTGCGGAGGTTTATAAGGGACGTTTGGTAGTTTGGTTATATTTAGTATGTGTTTTCTATAAGAGGGGTGTTTGCATTTTGCCTAGCAGAGGGTTGAAATCTTATATTGAATAATGTATATTCCGATCATGTACGGATTGATTCAGATTTTGCTGTGTTAGTGTACTTACGGGAACCAAGTTCCTTCCGACAATCAGTTTAATATCTGCGAAACGCAAAGCTGTCATTTCACATTTTGCAAAGACCTTTGCATAAAAATATGCCAGGCGCCAGTGCCCCAAATGATGGATATATTTTAAAATGTCAATCACCGGAAAATCAAGTACACCCTGTATATGCCTCCCTTAATGAACGATCAAACGTTCATTTAACAGAAGTTCACAGGCGTGAGGTGACAACGCTCTGCATGTCCCTCGCACAGATTTTTAAAAATAAATTAAATCGGCTACATTTTATCAGGTGCGACCTAATGATAGTGTGGCAAAGGAATGATACCTGAATATGCTGGAACACTGCGATTCGCTGCCTACCAAAATGCCCAAGTGCATCATCATTAAACTGCACGAAGATTTCCAGGGCTTCATAATTCCTTGCGCGAAATGAATCTTTGGAATCGAAAACAACGTGATTGGAACAAAGTCCGATCTATTTCGCATTTTACAATCAATTTTGAATCACATATCTTTGCCTCCTTTCTTTGCAAGCATTGGCAAACGTTTACATGTTTCATACAGTTCACCCCGAATAGAGCGTTCTGGTTCACAACAGGCACACACAGGAACGTGTGCTTATCTCACTCGCCGTTGTCAATTTAAGTCTACAAATTATTTTGAATGATAGACTTATTAAATGAAGTGATTCCTCAAGTATTATCAAGTTAGACCTGGATAGTCCATATTTCGCGCGAGAATGTTACCGTTCTTTCCTTTCTGAGGTATATTAAACATTTAAAGTAAAACAGCCAGGATGCATTAACCTGTCAATTCACTTTCCAAACGACATATATTCATCAGACATGTGAAGTTTTGTGGGAAAGGGTTGGTCCCGTTGATCAGACATTGGCCTTTCACCTAAACGCAACCCCAGTGCTGTCAGATGTAATGAGCTTGTAAGGGGCCAGGCTAAAGAGAGTTTGGGCAGTCTCCATTCAGTATCCAGTTGGCACGGACGTGTACCACAAAACTGTCTCTAATTGGGCACTAATTGGCAGCTCATTCCGAGAAGCCATGAATTTTAGTGTGGGAAATGGAGAAACTAATAATCTTCGCGCAACAGCACACGCTGTTGGGACAAAATAGAAATAAGCTTTAATTCCGACCTGGAAGTGTTTGATGCTGACACCGGATGCCAAAAGCGAAAACAATTCAATCCCCAGCACAAACATGTATAAAACGAAAAGTAAGTTTTTGTCACCGGGTTTAGATTTAGGAATGTGCTTCGTATTTACTAACTTAAATGGGTTGGTCGTAGCTGACATTTATCGTTCAGAAATACTTTCTAGTTTCATGCACTTAACAGTCAAATAAGAGCATTCGAACTCTAAACAAGTGTTTCTAACAATGTTTGCAACATTACTTGCAATAGTTCGTTTCCCGAATTTTCCATATTGTCTGTGTTACTGCACTATATCGAAGATAATTTGCAGTTATTTCTAGTTAAGAAAAATCACCAGGTAAGTTCAGCTAAATTTCTGTTTTAGATGCACAATCAACCATTTGGATATTAAATGATTTTTAACTGTATACAATCTTGGGAATATTCATTTTTAAATGTGTGAAGCTTGTTCTAATGCGCTTATTGAAAATCACAAAATTCATAAAGAAATGCTCCTTCACGGGCCAGGGTGCCTGCTTTCCAGTCGGTACTCCTCTGTTACAGCAAACAAGGCGCCGGGATGAATTGTTTAATGCCGCATGAAATCACACTCTTACACTACAGCCACCAGAATCCAGAATAGTAACTGCAGTTGGAGAAATGTATAGAAAACTAGGAAAGCAATGCTTCCCGCTAGAATAATGGAATGGAATCTATTCGGGTCGACTCAATGCTTAGTCAGAAAGCCTATTGCAACTGTCTGGCTCTTGTAATGGTCAACTGTGGCTATTCATCATTACCACGTTATTATGCGGCTTAGTCGTTCGTTAAAGAAAATGGATCCAAATAACTTCGATCAGAGTTTCAACATTATTTACCTGGTACCAAATAAATGTTAGCCTTGGCTCATGAGCAGCCTTTGAGATAGAACAATGAAGGATACAGCCCCACTCTAGGACTCCGAGCACAATGCACGATGCAGCAATAAGTGCCACGCTGTTCTGTCAGCGATGTTCAACCGACGCTTAGCTGCCTTCTCAGGTACACCCGAAACTTTTGATGGCACTGAACGAGGAGGGACAGGAGGGACAGGGGCGTTCTCCAGTGTTTAATGTTTATCCATCAATCCGCACCATTAAAATCAGACTTGTAGGAGCAGGACAAATTTCACCACGATCTGACTGCCCATCCCTGGGACCTCACTGTGCGCAACTTAACTACTGCCTTTCCCCAAATCACAAAAGTGACCACAGGCCATTTAAGTTTGGGACGCCCTGAGGTCAGGGAGGCATTGAATGAATACAAATTATTTATTTCTTATTAATATTCTAATATGGAATGGAAGAGTGAAATCATTATAATCTATATTTGCAGGACCTAATTCAATGAGGTTAGCTAATATGTTAAAACTCGTCATCGTTGTCCTTTATCCTAAATAGAACAGAATAAACACAACTTCTTTCCCCGTCTATTTCAATTCGGGAGCGATGAAAATGACCAGTGCCTAAAGATTCTCCAGGTGTTTGAATATTTGAAAGGCAGAGCGAGTAAGATTCCTGAACAACAAGGGGCTGAAAGGTTATCTGCGGCGCAGACAGCAATGTGGGGTTGCGGTTACACTCAGATCAGCCATGAATTTATTAAACAGCGGTGCAGGCTCGAGGGGCCGAGTGGCCTCGCCTGCTCCTAGTTTGTCAGTTCGGATGTAATTTGTTCACGTATTTGAATGATTCAAGTTGAATTGCAGATGGTTAGTAATCGAAGCCCTTCACTCTCGGAAAAACAGATTCACTTGTAATTGTTCCCCGTCGTTGCAATAATTAACAGGACCGGTCCCATCAATTATCCATACACGCAAAGTACAAATCTCTTTCCAACATGATGCTTATAATCTAATTTAAATCTCAGAAGCCGAAGGAATAGCGCGAAGCATTATTTACATTTATTTAGTCACGCAATTTTAAAAAACACAATTCACCCGGCGATCAACAGTTTTCACAATGTTACCGTCCTTACATTTTTTTTTTAAAATTTAGATTAGCCAATTATTTTTTCCAATTAAGGGGCAATTTAGCGTGGCCAATCCACCTACTCTGCACATTTTTTTTTGGGTTGTGGGGGCGAAACCCACGCAGACACGGGGAGAATGTGCAAACTCCACACGGATAGTGGCCCAGAGCCGGGATCGAACCTGGGACCTCAGCGCCGTGAGGCAGTTGTGCTAACCACTAGGCCACCGTGCTGCCCCTCCGTCCTTACATTTTGATGACGCTGTTAATAATTTTACATTTCACCAAAGGATATGAGCTAAACTAACATTTGTCTAAGTATTAGAAGTTACGAGTAGTAAAAAAAAACTAGTGGGTCCCAATTGTGTGTTATACTTGTCAAGCTTCTACAATCTTGAAAATATTTTAAACAACTCGTGTACAGCCAATATTGTGCAAACATAATGTTTTCAACTGCGATTAATCTGCTTGCTTGACGTTTAAAAATAACGAATAGGTACTTGATCTTCAACAGATACAGTATATAGGGTCAGCCAGAAATATCAATTTGTAAACAAACAGCCCTAGTGATAATCAGACAGCACTAGGGTCAGGGGAAAAACATGGAATGGATTGTTACACTACAAAAATACATTCTGTCTGTGCATTTTTTATTGCAACAAGTTTTGTGCCCTACATAGCGTTCCCACCAACCATCTGATCTACACATATAAACTTGAAAGTAAAGAGTTACCCAGTTCAGTTCATAGATGAGGACGGCCTGAGAACTTACTGTTGACAAAGTTGGACATAAATATGGCCTTTGTTGAAAACCGTATCGATCACACTTCATGGCGCATTCTATTCATTTAACAGAAGTGGAGACAATATAGTTTCAACAAAACCATGTATATTTAAGTCACGCTATTTTGCTGGAATTAGTATAAGAACAGATAATACAGTAGGTCATTTCATCTCTAAATACCGTTTTTTGACATCTAGAAAATGTACAAATGAACACCAAACACAGCCACACCAAGTGTCATCCCACTGACTAAAATGTAAGACTTCAGTATAAATAATGGTTTTTTTCAATCCATAATACACTCTATTTCCATGGTCAACAACATGATAGTGCTTTTCAAAGCATATGACCTGGAGAAACAGCAAGGGAAGGTAATAGTTCTGGCCATCATTCAGTATCATATTAGCATATTAAGTGCACTTGGTTTTAGAGGAAAGCTCAAATGTTGTTATATAAATACATAGGCACATATACATATAATATGCAATAACACTATAACATATCTAACAATATGTCTGCTTTTCATCAGATTTTGAAAAACAAAACGAGTATATGTTATGTTTCCTTTTTTTCAACTGGCACTCTAATGGTTTATATGATTAATATTCAGAATAGTGCTTTCATTAGAAATTACACCAAAAGCTTTCTTCAAATTCCAACTTTGTATGTATTCTATCTCTGAGTATTATATTGTTTACCTTTTAAAAAATTTTTTAGAGTGCCGAATTCATTTTTCCCAATTAAGGGGCAATTTAGCGTGGCCAATCCACCTACCCTGCACATCTTTGGGTTGTGGGGGTGAAATCCACACAAACACAGGGTGAATGTACAAACTCCACACGGACAGTGACCCAGAACCAGGATCGAACCTGGGACCTCGACGCCATGAGGCAGCAGTGCTAACCACTGCATCACCCTGCTGCCCTATATTGTTTAACTTAAGTACTTGGTCCGACAGAAATTATTTTCCTTCCTAACTTAATGTTCTGAGTTTGAGAGAACTCACAGTCCTTAGCACACATGGTCCCAGATTGTGCATATCCACTGCAGCTCACTAATTGTTCACCAAGCTAATCTGGAAGAGAAGGATACTGCTACTACATATTTCAAGCTCAGATTGTTTGTAAATTGGCTGACAAAGGCGGTCAGGAAATGTATCAAAGAAAAAGAGAGATCCTATAAAGTGGCCAAAAGCACTGGGAAATCAGAAGATTGGGAAGGCTACAAAAACAAACAGAGGTTAACAAAGAGACAAATAAGGAAGGAGAGGATCAAATATGAAGGCAGGCTAGCCAGTAATATAAGAAATGATAGTAAAAGTTTCTTTCAATACATAAGAAACAAACGACAGGCCAAAGTAGACATTGGGCCAATTCAAACTGATTCCGGAAGGCTAGTGATGAGAGACGAGGAAATGGCTGGAGAACTTAATAAGTACTTTGCGTCTGTCTTCACAGTGGAAGACATGAGTAATATCCCAAAAATTATAGAGGGTCAGGGGGCTGAGTTGAGTATGGTTGCCATTACAAAAGAGATGGTGCTAAAAAAGCTAAAATGTCTTAAAATTGACAAATCTCCTGGCCCCGATGGGCTACACCCTAGAGTTCTGAGGGAGGTGGCTGAAGAAATAGCGGAAGCGTTGGTTGAGATCTTTCAAAAATCACTGGAGTCAGGGAAAGTCCCGGACGATTGGAAGATCGCTGTTGTAACCCCCTTGTTCAAGAAAGGATCAAGAGAAAAGATGGAAAATTATAGGCCAATTAGCCTAACCTCGGGTGTTGGTAAAATTCTAGAATCGATCGTTAAGGATGAGATTTCTAAATTCTTGGAAGAGCAGGGTCGGATTAGAACAAGTCAACATGGATTTAGTAAGGGGAGGTCGTGCCTGACGAACCTGTTAGAATTCTTTGAGGAGGTGACAAGTAGGTTAGACCAGGGAAACCCAGTGGATGTGGTCTATCTGGATTTCCAAAAGGCCTTTGATAAGGTGCCACACAGGAGGCTGCTGAGTAAGGTGAGGGCCCATGGTGTTCGGGGTGAGCTACTGGCATGGTTTGAGGATTGGCTGTCTGACAGAAGGCAGAGAGTTGGGATAAAAGGTTCTTTTTCGGAATGGCAGCCGGTGACCAGCGGTGTCCCACAGGGTTCAGTGTTGGGGCCGCAGCTGTTCACCATATATATTAATGATCTGGGTGAAGGGACTGGGGGCATTCTAGCGAAGTTTGCCGATGATACGAAGTTAGGTGGTCAGGCAGGTAGTGCTGAGGAAGTGGGGAGGCTGCAGAAGGATCTAGACAGTTTGGGAGAGTGGTGCAGGAAATGGCTGATGCAATTCAATGTGAGAAAATGTGAGGTCTTGCACTTTGGAAAAAAGAATCCAAGCATAGACTACTTTCTAAACGGTGAGAAAATTCATAATGCTAAAGTACAAAGGGATCTGGGAGTGCTAGTCGAGGATTCCCTAAAGGTAAACATGCAGGTTGAATCTGTGATTAAGAAAGCGAATGCAATGTTGTCATTTATCTCAAGAGGGTTGGAATATAAAAGCAGCGATGTGCTACTGAGCCTTTATAAGGCTCTGGTTAGGCCCCATTTGGAGTACTGTGTCCAGTTTTGGGCCCCACATCTCAGGAAGGACATACTGGCACTGGAGCGTGTCCAGCGGAGATTCACACGGATGATCCCTGGAATGGCGGGTCTAACATATGATGAACGGCTGAGGATCCTGGGATTGTATTCATTGGAGTTTAGAAGGTTAAGGGGAGATCTAATAGAAACTTACAAGATAATACATGGCTTAGAAAGGGTGGACGCAAAGAAACTGTTTCCGTTAGGCGAGGAGACGAGGACCCGTGGGCACAGCCTTAGAATTAGAGGGGGTAAATTCAGAACAGAAATGCGGAGACATTTCTTCAGCCAGAGAGTGGTGGGCCTGTGGAATTCATTGCCGCGGAGTGCAGTGGAGGCCGGGACGCTAAATGGCTTCAAGGCAGAGATAGATAAATTCTTGATGTCGCGAGGAATTAAGGGCTACGGGGAGAATGCTGGTAGGTGGAGTTGAAATGCCCATCAGCCATGATTGAATGGCGGAGTGGACTCGATGGGCCGAATGGCCTTACTTCCACTCCTATGTCTTATGGTCTTATGGTCTTAAATTGACTGAAATAATGCTAGAAAATTAAACAAAGTGTACATGTACATAACAACAAGAATAATAAAAGCTTTAATCTTTCAGTACCACATTCCTTCATGACAGCAGTGAAAATAGTATTAGTCTTTGTACAGTGTATAAAACTTTCCAGCACATTTCAGTTTCAATTCACACAGGACCATCCTAATTCCCATAATATTGCACTTCAGCCTCTTTAGAGAAGCGCCTGCATCACATAGATTCCTGTGTATTAAATGTACCATTTGTGGAGAACCTCCTAGAATCTAGTACAAAATTAGTCACTACAATGAGAGATGAAAAAAGAAGGGTAGAAAGAATAGAAAAAAAAAACACTGGAAAACTGGTGTAATTAAAGGATCTCTGTTGGTGTTGGATTCATAACAAATCCATCCTGGGAAATTCAATCTTTTTAAATATTGTCTCCATAGGGATTGTAACAAAATGTAAGTTGGAAAATCTTATGGTGTCTGTCCTGTTTATTCTCCTGATGAAAAGAGATGTGTTCAGACACTATATTCATTAGACGATAAGACATAGGAGCAAAATTAGGCCACTCGGCCCATCGAGTCTGCTCCATTATTCAATCATGGCTGATATTTTCTCATCCCCATTCTCCTGCCTTCTTCCCATAACCCCTGATCCCCTTATTAATCAAGAATCATTGGTACTTTACTGGAGTTTTCCTGTTGCATAATGTTTATAGGTGGCAATTTTTAGAACCTCCATAATCTCTGACATTTGATCAATATATTCTCATTTTATTGCAATGCTGAATGTCAAATATCTATTTTCTAAACGTTTGTGTTCATAGCTATGACTATTAAATAGCATGAGTTGGTGGTGATGAAATGAGTCCTTTAAAGATGCTTTCACTGATCTTGAGCAATTGTGAGCTCACTGACCTTTTCTTGGAATTACAGTCAGATCCAGGCTCTAGGAATTAACCACCCTGGCTATCTACTTTGTTTCCCTCCCCGGGGTGATCTTTTATGGCCTCTTGGGCCCCCATGGAGACATAACATCTCTCCCACTTCCCACCTTCCTCACTAAGGCCTTCAACATCTGAAAACATGTTGATCCATTTTCTGGGCTAGAGTGGGGGAGTGGACCTGGGTGGGGTGGTCTTTCAGAGGGTTAGTACACACTCGATGGACCAAATGGCCCCCTTCTGCACTGTACAGATTTAAGTCCATGGCTTTTTTCATCCGTGGTCAACTAAAGAAGTTAAGGAAAGCATCAAACCTAAGGAAAAAGCATACAATTGTGCAAAGATGAGTGCCAGGTCAGATGATTGGTCAGAAGAAAAAGAATAGCAGAGAATGACTAAAAGTTTAATCGGGAGAAATAAATTAGCGTATGAGAGAAAGCTAACTAGAAATGTAAAAACGGAAAGCAAGAATTTCTATAGGTATCTAAACAGGAAAATAGTAAGTAAAGTGATTGCTGGTCCTCTAGAGGGAGAATAGGGCGTTAGTAGTAGATAATTAGGAAATGGCAAATTAAATTAACAAATATTTTGCTTCTGTCTTCACTATAGAGGATGCAAAAAATATTCCAGCAATAGGTGTTAATTCAGGAGGTGGAGGGGAGAAGGGAACTTACTGAAATTACAACCACTAAGGAAACTGTACTGAGGAAGCTTATGGATTTGCGAGTTGGCAAGTCTCCAGGTCCTGATGGACTTTCTTCTCAGGTCATAAAGAAATGGCTAATAAGGTAGTTGAGGTGCTGGTATTATTTTTCCAAACTTTGCTAGGTTCTGGAAATGTTCCATCACATTAGAAAGTGGAAAATATAAACTCCCTTTTCAAGAAGTGAGGGTGGCAGAAAACAGGTAGTCACTTGGGCATATGAGGATTAATTAAGGAAAGCCAGCTTGGATTTGTTAACTAACTTGCTGGAGTGTATCGAGGGTTAACAGAGAGAGTTGGTGAGGGGAATTCTGTTAATGTGGTGTATATGGACTTCCATTTGATGCAATGCCACACAACAGACTTGTGAGCAAAGTTATAGCTCATGGAAAGAAAGGGACAGTAGCAACACGGATATGAAATTTGCAGAGCGACAGGAAACGGATGCTTCCAAGACTGCATGGAGGTTTGCAGTGGAGTTCCCTAGGGGTCACTGTTGAGACCTTTGCTCTTCCTGATATATATTAATGACCTAGATGTTAGTGTACATTATGGCGCAATTTCAAAATTTGAGGATGATACAAAACATGGAAGCATTGTGAACTGTGAATCGTGTAAACATTGAAAAATATATAAACAAGGTGAAAAGGCAGCAAAGCGGGAGATTAAATTTAATTTAAAGAAGTGTGAACAAACTGATTTTGGTCGGAAGAACATTGAAAGACAATATAAAGGGTACAATTCTGAAGGGGATACAGGAGCAAAGATACCAGGGTGCATGGATGCATAAGTCATTGATGGTGGTACGGTAGGTTGAGAGCATGGTTAATAAAGCATACAGTTCCTAGGCTTTATTAATAGGGACATAAATCACAAGAAAGGGGGTTATATTGAATTTGTCTAAACCACAGGTTCAGACTCAAATGGGGTATTGCATATCCTTGTGTTGCAATAATTATGTGATTCTGTGGTCTCAGGGCTGTGCTGGAAGCTTAGGCAGAGGTTATGAGAGCCATGCTCAAATGCTGACATCATGGCTGTATACCAGAACTCAAAGGAGTTAGGAGGGTCTCACAGCAGTCAACTTGTCCTCCAACAGATTACTAGAATTGCTGATTCGCTGCATAATCTGCTTTTCTCTCTCAGCATGATGGAGGGGGGATGGGGAGGTGGTCTCTGATGCAGTTGTCTACTGCGAATTGTGAGTTGTTGCTAATGTCAGCTACTCCCACCTGGGCAGATCTGCAGGTGCAGATATTTCGGGGTACAGTGATCTTGACAACCACCTTCCTCACCATGCTGCATTGTTGCAGGTTGGTTGTAGGAGGTGGCACGGTTCAATCTGCTTGGTGAAACACAAGAACTTCATGCACTGCTCTTGGCTGAGGTGCAGATCAGAAAAGTGCTTCCTAAAGATCCTACGAGATAGGGCCTTCCATTGAGAGCTTACCTGCTCTCTCCACTATGCGCAGCTTCCCCTGTCAGCTGGCTGTGCTCCGTTTGTATATCATGATGGAGCCCAAAAGGTATTGAAACTATAGACCCCATTACTAATGCAGGCTTTCTCCCGGCAGGCCTCCAAACTCCTCTGACCACCTTGTGAAGATTCAGAACACCCCTGCAAATCCAAAAAGTTGCAAAACTCCTCCAATAAAACAGAACACAGTTCTTCCACTAACTTTGCAACTGCAAAAGAAAATCAAAAGCACCTCACCAGAAAATTGGGTGGTTAGCCCTTTAAGGGGTTTTCCTGAAGGTGTTGGCTACGCCTGTGTGGTCCAAAACGGCAGTCTGTGCACAATATTAGCATTATGGTGGTATGGTGGCGTCGTGGTTAGCACTGCTGCCTTATGGCGCCGAGGACCTAGGTTCGATCCAGGCCTCGGGTCACTGTCCTTGTGGAGTTTGCACATTCTCCCCATGTCTGCGTGGATCTCACCCCCACAACCCAAAAAGATGTGCAGGGTAGCCTTGCCTTTCAGGACATGCCTTTCAGGGTGCACCTAAAGTGGCTGGAAAGGTCCTGGCTGATACTTGTGCAATTTCGGACTTCTATCAATGGCACAATAGAGCTCAATCTCATGATTATGTGTGGTTGTCCATTCCCCTCACAAACCAAAAGGATCGGTTTATGAGACAGAGGATATATTCCAACTATTTTTGCAAATTCCTTGATCGCAAACAGCATAACCAGAGAAAGCTTTTTGTTTATTTCAGTAGATGGGTTTGGCTTTGCAAGATTAGATTCTACTGATTGGCAGCATAACATTCATGGAATAAGTTTATTTTGTTGTTTAAAAATAGACTATTTTCAAATTTAGCTGAACAACTGCTTAAAATAGCTTTTAAAATCTTTCTTCGTGTTTGGGTGGCATTGGAAAGCCCTTGGCATAAAGAATAATTAATGCTTATTTCTGCTTTATCAATCTGGTCAGTGATTAATCAGGAATAATATTACTAAAGGTCCATAAACCAGGACATAATTGTTATAGAACATAGAACAGTACAGCACAGAACAGGCCCTTCAGCCCTCGATGTTGTGCCGAGCAATGATCATCTACTCCAACCCACGTATCCACCCTATACCCGTAACCCAACAACACCACCACCCCCCTTTAAACCCTACTTTTTAGGACACTACGGGCAATTTATCATGGCCAATCCACCTAACCCGCACATCTTTGGACTGTGGGAGGAAACCGGAGCACCCGGAGGAAACCCACACACACAGGGGGAGGACGTGCAGACTCCACACAGACAGTGACCCAGCCGGGAACCGAACCTGGGACCCTGGAGCTGTGAAGCATTTATGCTAACCACCATGCTACCGCGCTGCCCTGTCTTGTCTTATATCTGTTATCGATAGTCCTTAAATATTTTGTAATTCGTGAAATCTGATGTAAGACTTGCCATGTTATCTTCAATATTTTTCACTATTATTTACTTCATCCTACCAACTAATCAGGCCAAATAGAGTCTCCAGTCAAATTAGACCCCAGATGCGCGTCTGTCCACATATCTGTACCATCAGCAAGATGGTCTATTTTCATCTTTGTAACATTGCCTAGCTCCACCCGTCTCAGATCATCCATTACTGAAACCCTCCACTATACTTTTTCAATCTTAAGATTTGACTATTCCAACACATTCTTGGCTGGAATCCCATGTCATGAAGTGCATCACCTCCATACTCCCAGAACGCCTTGATCCACTGCAATTTGCGTACCGCCGCAAATGTCCACAGCAGACACAATTTCCCTAGCTCTACAGTCATCCCTAGAGCATCCCGACAATAAGAACTCCGACATCAGACTGCTATTTATTGACTACAACTCCACCTTCAACACCATAATCCCAGCCAAGCTCATTTCAAAGCTCCAAAACCTAGGACTTGGCTCCTCTCTCTGTAACTGGATCCTCGGCTTTCTGACACACAGACCACAATCAATAAGAATAAACAACAACACATCCTCCACAATAGTCCTCAATACCGGGGCCCCGCAGGGCTGTGTACCTACCCCAACTATACTCCTTGTACACACATGACTGCATGGCAAAACTTGGTTCCAACTCCATCTACAAGTTTGCTGACGATACAACCATTGTAGCTGGATCTTGAATAATGATGAGTCAGAATACTGGAGGGAGATAGAGAACCTAATGGAGTGGTGTAGCGACAACAATCTATCCCTCAATGCCAGCAAAACTAAAGAGCTGGCCATTGACTTCAGGAAGCAAATCACTGTACACACCCCTGTCAGCATCAACGGAGCCAAGGTGGAGATGGTTAGAGGTTTCAAATTCCTAGGGATACACATCTCCAAAAATCTGTCCTGGTCCACCCACATCAACGCTACCAACAAGAAAGTACAACAGCGCCTATACTTCCTCAGGAAACTAAGGACATTCGGCATGTCCACATTAACTCTTACCAACTTTTACAGATGCACCATAGAAAGCATCCTATCCAGCTCCATCACAGCCGGGTATGACAACTGCTTGGCCCAAGACTGCAAGAAACTTCAGAGAGTTGTGGACACAGCCAGTCCATCATACGACCGGCCTCCGATCCATTGACTCCATCTACACCTCCCACTGCCTGGGAAAGTGGGCAGCATAATCAAAGGCCCCTCCCACCCGGCCTACTCACTCTTCCAACTTCATCCATCGGGCAGGAGATACAAAAGTCTGAGAACACGCACAAACAGATTCAAAAACAGCTTCTTCCCCGCTGTTACCAGACTCCTAAACGACCCTCTTATGGACTGATCTCATTAACACTACACCCCTGTATGCTTCACCCGATGCCAGTGCTTATGTAGTTACATTGTGTACCTCGTGTTCCCCTATTATATATTTTCTTTTCTTTTTCTTTTCATGTACTTAATGATCTGTTGAGCTGCTCGCAGAAAAATACTTTTCACTGCACCTCGGTACACCTGACAATAAACAAATCCAATCCAATCCAATGTTCCAACCTCCATAAGCTTGAAGTCATCCAAAACTCTGTTGCCTGTGTCATAACTAGACTGAGTCCAGTTCAGCCATCACTCCTGTGCTCGCTGATCTACACTGGCTCCTCATTAAACAATGCCTCAATTTTAAAATTCTTACCCTTGCTTTTGATTCCTTCTTACTCCTCCTTACCTCTGTATCTCCTCCTGCCCTGCAATCCTTTGAGATATCTGTGCCCCTCCAATTCTGGCCACTTGAGCATCATGGTTTTAGTTGCTCCATGATCGAAGATCATACCTTCAACTGCCTGAGTCATAAGCTCCAGAATACCCTCCCGACCTTCATCTCTCTGAAGTCAACCTGTAAAACCTACATCTTTGACAGAGCTTTTAATCATCTTGTTACACGGTTTGGTGATTTTATTGACATTGTACACGAAGCACTTGGGGATATTTTACCATGTTGAAATACTGCTGTGCTTTTTTAGTAAAACTACTCGAAAAGATACTGGGCGAGATTCTCCGGAAACATTCCTTTTTTTAAAATTTAGAGTACCCAATTCATTTTTCCAATTAAGGGGCAATTTAGCGTGGCCAATCCACTTACTCTGCACATCTTTGGGTTGTGGGGGCGAAACCCACTCAAACACGGGGTGAATGTGCAAACTCCACACGGTCAGTGACCTAGAGCCGGGATCGAACCTGGGGCCTCAGCGCCGTAAGGCTGTAGTGCTACCCACTGTGCCACTGTGCTGCCCTCTCCGGACACATTTCTAAGTATGGAAGCGAGCGGCAACTGCCGCAGGCTTCCTGGCACTCAGTCCAGCAAGGCTGGCAACGGTATTCAATGTTAATTGGTCAACTTAACCAAGTTAACAAGGGCAGCATGGAAGCACAATGGTTAGCACAGTTGCTTCTCAGCTCCCCAGGTTCGATTCCGGCTTGGATCAATGTCTGTGCGGAGTCTGCACATTCTCCCTGTGTGTGCTCTGGTTTCCTCACACAGTCCAAAGATGTGCAGGTTAGGTGGATTGGCCATGATAAATTGCCCTTAGTGTCCAAAAAGGTTGGGTGGTCTAACTGGGCAATGGCGTTAGGGTGGAGGTATGGGCTTAAGTGCGGTGATCTTTTCAAGCGCCGATGCAGACTTAATGGGCCGAATGGCCTCCTTCTGCCCTGTAGATTCTATTATTCACGAGGTCTCAAGGGTTTCTCGCTGCAAATTAAGGCTGACCAGCTGATTCGGCATCATCACGCTCCCCCCCCCCCCCCCTGAACAAGGTCGAGCAGCACTTAAACAGGTCTTGAATAGCCAACCCCAGTCAGCTCGCACCATGGCACCAAGAACACTGGCCCCCAGATTCAACGATGTGGACCTAACCAGGCTCCCAGACGCAGTGGAGGCGAGGAGGGATGTGCTGTTCCCCCGAGGGTCACAGAAGGTGAGCCACAAGGCAGCCAGTGGTGCCTTGGGCGAGGTGGCGGCGGCTGTAAGCTCGGGGAGTGTGACGAGGAGGACTGGCTTCCTGTACCGTGAAAAGGCCAACGACCTACACCGGGCAGCACGGGTGAGTTGACACCAATGGTGCCCACAACCCCTCACCGAGACCTTTCCGGCGCCACCCAAGCACCCCCTACAACATTCCATGCAGCCCATAACCCTCCTTTCACCCCCTCTCCCTTTAATCCCCCAACCCTTCACACACACCCCTACCACTGTGAACCACGCATGTGACTAATAATAATAATATTAATAATAATCACTCACTGTCACAAGTAGGCGACAATGAAGTTTCTGTGAAAAGCCCTTAGCTGCCACATTCTGGCGCCTGTTCGGTGACTAATGATGTCCTCTCTGTGTCTCCGCAGCAGAAGCTGTCATGTAACTGTCAGGAGAGGGCCCAGACTGGACTTAAGAATCCTCACCAGCCCTGGAGGTGAAAGGCATGGCTGAGGACTGAGCGGTCACTAATGCGGAGGTTGGCAGAAGCCGCAGAGGTGAGGAACCACCGAACCCCACCCATAGGACCTGTCAAACGTAAATCTCGGGTGGTCCCCTCTCCAGCCTCCCAGGAGAACACCTCAGAGGAAAGCTGCGAGGAAGCGATCGATGCAATACAGCTGTCATCCCCACCCTCCACCATCACAGATACACGCACCTCGGTGGGAAATGTTAGTGGTCAGGCTTCTGGGACACAATCTGGTGAGAACCACACAGCTGCTGATGTACATCAGGTGGAGGCAGGAACCCCCAGGGGAGACAGTCATCAGAAGTCTCCTGGATCCCAGGACCCAGCTAGAACCCATCCAATTGCTGAGCTTCTAGTACAGGGTTACCCGGAGATGATGGAGACGTTCAGGTGCATTCAGGACATTCAGAGAATGTCAGCGACATACCAGTAGGTCCATAGCCGATTGGAAGAGTCCCAGAGGATACGGACGCAGGAGATGTTGCCGGCAATGCGAGGCATCGAATCCAATACTGCTTGGGTGACCACTGCAGTGGAGAGTCTGGTGCACAACGTCGGCACCATGAGTGAAGCTGTCCAAGGCACTCCGCAGTGGGTGATGGCCATGGCTGAGGGTCTCGGCAGAATGTCCAACACGCTGGGGATGTTACCTAGTACCAGGCTGACCTTGGTCAGATGCTGCGGGACATGTCCCGCTCTCAGATGGCTCGAACCAGCTGCCCCTCCATCCCAAGGTGAACCCCAGGGCCACATGGGCACCGTTGGGAGGAGGGCAGTGGGTGCCAACCCACACTCGTCCCATGGAGTGGCGACGGCAACCACCAGCTCTCCCGGGTTCCAATCGTCTGATGAAGCCGTATCCTGAGGTCAGCACATGGGACAGTGTGGCATGGCTGTGTACGTGCCGTCAACAACTGCGACGGAGCCCTCTGGCCCCAGAGAAAGTCCGCCAGGGGCATCGAAGGCCACTGGACGAGATAAATAGCTGGCTGCCTCCACCTCAGATGTGCATCCTGGGGAGACACCGAGATATCAGGGCCAAGCACATTGAGGATCACTATGGGCTCTGGGAGAGGGGGGCTAGGGTGGGGTGGGGGGGATAGATCGGTGGTGAGAGGGTCGTGGGGAGAGTGGAACGGCACCATCGGAAGAGGGGGGAATTGTATTACACATTAAAAATCCTTGAACGCAACCAATATTACGCCTCTGTTACTTTCTTCAGCAATGTGGGCCGACCTCCGAACCCTTGGCCCATCTCTCCTGGCATCTCCCCCTCCCCGCGCACACCTTGCAGGTGATGGGTGTGAGCGAGCACTCAGCACACAGGCATGGGTCAGACAATAAGAGATTGAGGAGCACCGGCACCCAGCTTTCTGCGGGTTATTATCACCCCCCTGCCCTCGACAATGACCCCCTGACGTTGCTGACACAGTCCCAGCACACTGGAGTGATGTAACACATACCCTAGGAGGGTTGGGGAGGGGGTTGGCGAGTGGGTAAGGTATCGATGACGGACCAGGTCACATCCTATGAGAATCAGGCGAGTAAGAGGGCCTCCCTGGCCCTCCAGGCTTGCTGGACTCTTGCTGCTGCCACCTACGGCTGGCCCCCCAGTTCCTCTCTGGGATCATCCTCCAGCCCCTGCTGGTCTGGTGCCGCCACATCACCTTCGTACTCCTTGTTGTCCTCCTCTGAGGTGGCTATATGTTCCTCATCACCAACCTCCAGCTCATCGCCCCACTGCTGTGCAAGGTTGTAGGTGAAACAGCGGACCACCACAAACTGGGTGACCCTCCGGGCGGTGTACTGCAGGGCACCACTGGAACGGCTGAGGCTTCGGAACCTCAGCAGTCTGATGCATCGCTCAATCACAGCCCGGGTGGCCGCATGGAACTCGATGTATCAAGTCTACATTAGCCAGGTCCTCAGCGGGTACCCCTTATCCAACCTGAGCCAGCTGTCCATCCTGGGATGGTGCTCAAAGAGGCCGGGATTGACCAACGGCCCCAGAATGTAGCTGTCATGCACACTCCCCGGGAATCATGCGCACATGTGCATGATCTTCATGTGGTGGTCGCACACGAGTTGTATGTTCAGGGAGTAGAACCCTTTTATGTTAATGTAGGGTACTCCCAGATGACCAGGTGAGTGCAGGGCAACATGCGTGCCATCCACTACCCCCTGGACCCGTCGCATCCCGGCGTTGGCGGAGAATCCTGCTGCCCAGACATCCTGTTGGGTTTGGTCCATGTCCAAGTGGATGTAGTTTTTCAGTGGGGAAAATGGGCAGGAACATGTGTTGCTCCCGGAGTGGGTACACACAATCCAGGGGTTGGCCTGGTGGTGCCACCTGCGGTTACCCTACCCCAGCGCCTCCCCCCATCTTCCAGTGGCAACACATCCCCAGCCAGGATTCACCCCCAAGCCAGGGGCCCACCACACTCGCCAAGCAATGCGGTGGCAAGCCCAGTGCCCCTGGGCTTTCTGCCTGCAAGCAACGATGGCTACTCACCTCCTCAGCTGCCCGCAGAAGCCCTTCTGCCAGGTTCACGTTTTTAAAAAGGAGTACTAATTAGTGCCAGCGTGACCATTTGCTGGGGAGGCCAATGAATCACGGGAGGCTGTTAGATATGGGGTCGCTCCCATTAATTGTATGGAAATAGGGCTTAAGTGGTGATAATTGGCTTTTCACCACGTTACAGCTAGACCCCGATTTCGCCTATGGGAGCGGGTCAGTTGCATCGCAAACTGTTTGGCGCCTGCCACAATTTTCAATTTTGGCCTCTCCCGCACCGTCCTTCTTTCGCTCGAGCGAGAGTGCCACGAGGCCGGAGAATCACGCCCACCATCTGTTGTCCATCAAATGTCACATCACTTGTTCGGCTAGTGTGCATCTTGCAGCCATCATATACAGCACCAGTTTTGTACTTCTTGGAGGTGGGGAAAAATAATTGCAGTGGACCTCAACAACACTTCTTTGTGTGATTTAGTCTTCCCATATAGGATAAGTTACCTTAAGAAGGCACAAATGAGAAAAGGTTCACTGAATTAGCCATCAGCTGGAGCTCCCTTCTACGTGATTCTGATTTCAATCTCTAGCCCTTTCACACAAACACAAATGTCCTATGATCCGAAGGAGGTGACAAACATCCTTCTATTATAACAACAACAACTTATACTCAAAAAATGCATTTAACTTAATAAAATGGCCTTAGCCGCTTCACAGGAGGATGCGTAAACAAAAGATAATACTGAGCATCGTAGGGAGAAATGAGATCAGATGACCAAAAGCTTAGCCAAAGAGGTTGGTTTTATGGACTGCCTTAAAAGGAAAAAAATAAGCTAGAGAGGCTTAGAGAGGATATTCCAAAACTTGAGCTGAGGCAACTTAAGGCATGGCCACCAACAGTGGAGAAATTAAAAATAGGGATGCTCAAGATTCCAGAATTAGATGAGCACTATTTCGGTTCGATCCCGGCTCTGGGTCACTGTCCGTGTGGAGTTTGCACATTCTCCCCGTGTCTGCGTGGGTTTCGCCCCCACAACCCAAAAATGTGCAGAGAGGTGGATTGGCCACGCTAAATTGCCCCTTAATTGGAAAAAATAATTGGGTAATCTAAATTTTAAAAAAAAAGATGAGCACTATTTCAGAGGGTTGCAGAGCTAGACGGGATTATAGGAATAGGAATGGCCAAGGCCATGGATGGATTTGAAAACAGGGGTGAAGATTTTAAAATCAAGACATTGATTGATTGAAAGCCAATGTAAGTCAACAAGTGTAGGGCTGATAGGTGAACGGAATTTTTTGCGAGTTGAGACACAGGCGGTAGAGTTTTAGATAACTCAAGTTCATGGAGGGTAGAATGTGAGATACCAGCTAACAGTACACTGGAATAGTTGAGTGTAGAGGTAACAAGGGCATGAATGAAGATTTCAGCAGCAGACAAGCCAAGACAGGAGTGAAGTCTGTGATGTTACAGAGGTGAAAATAGACACTCTTTGTAATAGCATAGAGATGTGGAGGGAAGTTCATCTTGGGATCAAATATGACACTTAGACTGCGAACAGACTGGTTGCCAGGGAGAGGGATGGGGTTGGTAGCTAGGAAACAGTTTGCAGCAGGCATATAAAACAAGGGCCTCAGTCTTCCCTATACTCAATTGGAGTATTTTCCTGTTCACCCAGTACAGGGTGTCAGAGATGTAGTCTGATAATTTAACAACAATGGGAAAGTTAAGAGAGCTGGTGATGAGGTAGAATATTGGTGAAAACTACTGTTGTGCTTATAGACGATCTTGGAAAGAGGCAGCAGTCAATGAGAAATTGCAGGGAGCCAAGGATAGACCCTGGGGGACATTAGAGGTAATTGATGGGATTTCAAAGAGAAAAAAAAGCAAGTGAGAGGCAAGAATGAAAACTGGAACGGGCAGCACATGGCGCAATGGTTAGCACTGGAACTACGACACTGAGGACCCGGGTTTGAATCCTGGCCCCGGGTCACTGTCTGTGTGGAGTTTGCATATTCTCCCCATGTCTGCATGGGTTTTACCCCCTCAATCCAAAATTGTGCAGTTTAGGTGGATTGGCCACGCTAAATTGCCCCTTAATGGGAAAAAAATAATTGGATACTCTAAATTTATTTTAAAAAGAATGAAAACTGGTGAGAGGAATCGTACCCAGCTGGACAATGGCTGAGAGGCAATGGAGGATGATCATGTAGTTACCCATATTAAAAGCTGTATGTGTCAACAAAGAGTTCATTTTTATATAATTATTCTGGTATATGTAATAGACCTTCACAGTTTAGTTACTCTAATGTCAACCAAAATATAAAAATTGGATTGGATTTTCCAGATCTGTACTGAAACTTACAGTGTACCTTGCTATTGGTAAGATTATATCAAGTCATGAAGACAATGGTTAGGGCGGCACAGTGGCAGAGTGGTTAGCACCGCTGCCTATTGCGTTGAGGACCCGGGTTCCATTCCAGCCCGGGTCACTGTCTGTGTGGAGTTTGCACATTCTTCTCGTGTCTACGTGGGTTTCACCACCACAATCCAAAGATGTGCAGGTTAGGTGGATTGGCCATATCTTTTTACAAATACAATAAAAAATATATACAAGGCCAAATGGTACAAACACTAATTTTGTGTTGGAGAAACAGGGTACCCTGCCCTCTGTACCAATGTGCAGGGAGTGGGGGAAGACAGGGCAACTTGACAGATAGCGAAGAAAGTCAGCACTCGGTCTAATGCCGAAACCCAGGATTGAACCTGGGACCTTAACGCTCTTCCAAGTGAGCTATTTCGACTGCGCTAAATTGCCCCTTAATTGGAAAAAAAATAATTGGGTACTCTAAATTAAAAAAAAGAGGACAATGGTTCTTTTTAGACCAAGCAATTTTCTGGACCAACATTTATCCTTTGCTCTTGCTGATTTTGCTGAGAAGGCTGTTTCTTCAAGAGTGGAAGTGATAACTCCCCTTTTTCCCAAATCGTGACATGATTTTCCTGTTACTGTTTCATTTGCAACCATAAAAACGTGGCACCACTTTCTTTTTCCCAGGAGAAACCTCTTAATATTCCTATTATAACACTTTTAATTTACCCAGAAGATCACTTTTCTGTAAACCTTCATTTTGATGTAACTCCAGGAATCCTTAGCCATTGCATAGCTTATCTTGTCTGCCTTTTCAGGATTTATTTCTCTCCATAGCTATTGTAACTTAACTGTCCTCTGCAACAGTGAATAAGACCTTGAAACCTTATAATTCAGTAGGATCTAAGTTTCCTTACACAAAGCACAATAATTAAGTTCTAGAAATTGACTTAACTTATCTATGCCCAGTTATCTGAACTATTGGAACTGCATTCACTTTCAAACTGAGCTTTTGTAACAAACTTCACATATTTATTCCATAAGTGATATTTAGCTCCAGCCAAGCTTATCACTGTTTCTAATTCCAGTTTCACTGCAGCTTTGGGCTAAATAGTGGACAGTATATGAGAAATAACACTTCTGAGGTGACCCAATTGTGCTGTTCATTATGACATTGCCATTATTCTTTCCTTGGTGTAAATAGATAAATGATGATTTCCAGCATAATTCAGGATATTGACATTCTATTTGGGTCATTCTGGTTGAATGAGAAAACTTCCTCCTTTATCACTCTGGCATTCTTTCCAGTCCCTTTGTTTTTATTTGCAAGTTGCGCATGTTCTTAAACAAATCATGTTCTCATGTACAAATTGCCTATCTTCAACTACATACCATCTATTTGTCCATTTCCATCTGTGAATCATTTTATTTTTCCCTCGCAGCTCATTATTCCATTCCTCGGAACACTGTTGTTTGTGATCTACATAAATGACCTGGAGGAAGGTATAGGTGGTCTGATTAGCAAGTTTGCAGATGATACTAAGATTGGTGGAGTTGCAGATAGCGAGGAGGACTGTCAGAGAATACAACAAAATATAGATAGATTGGAGAGTTGGGCAGAGAAATGGGAGATGGAGATCAATCCAGGCAAATGCGAGATGATGCATTTTGGAAGATCAAATTCAAGAGCGGACTATATGGTCAATGGAAGGGACTTGGGGAAAATTAATGTGCAGAGAGATCTGGGAGTTCAGGTTCATTGTACCCTGAAGGTGGCAACGCAGGTTGATAGAGTGGTCAAGAAGTTATACAGCATGCTTGCCTTCATCGGACGGGGTATTGAGTACAAGAGCTGGCAGGTCATGTTACAGTTGTATAGGACTTTGGTTCGCCCACATTTGGAATACTGTGTGCAGTTCTGGTCGCCACATTACCAGAAGGATGTGGATGCCTTGGAGAGGGTGCAGAGGAGGTTCACCAGGATGTTGCCTGGTATGGAGGGTGCTAGCTATGAAGAAAGGTTGAGTAGATTAGGATTGTTTTCGTTGGAAAGACGGAGGTTGAGGGGGGACCTGATTGAGGTCTACAAAATTATGAGAGGTATGGACAGGGTGGATAGCAACAAGCTTTTCCCAAGAGTGGGGGTGTCAGTTACAAGGGGTCACGATTTCAAAATGAGAGGGGGAACGTTTAAGGGAGATGTGCGTGGAAAGTTTTTTACACAGAGGGTGGTGGGTGCCTGGAACGCTTTACCAGCGGAGGTGGTAGAGGCGAGCACGATAGCATTGTTTAAGAAGCATCTAGACAGGCATATGAATGGGTGGGAACAGAGGGAAGTAGACCTTGGAAAAGAGGAGACAGGTTTAGATAAAGGATCTGGATCGGCGCAGGCTGGGAGGGCCGAAGGGCCTGTTCTGTGCTGTAATTTTCTTTGTTCTTTGTTCATTAGCAGCCATTTTAGCAGCCATGTCAGTTATTACCTATATCATGAGATTACCTTTACCCATCAGGATTCATCCCTTTCTGCTCAGGATAATCTAATTGGATCAGGCCTGTGATAACCTAGATGAGTCAACTCTCAGACTGTGCAGTCATTATCTTTCCACCATCCTCCACTATCTGAGGGTGAACCAGAACATTCACAATCTTCGAACTATAGAACCATAGAATTACTTAAGTGCAGAAGGAGGATATTTGGTCCATTGGGTCTGCACCGGTCCCAGGAAAGAGCACCCCACCCAGGCCCACCCCCCCCCCCCCCCCCCCCCCCCCGCCCCATCCCTGCAACCCCACCTAACCTGCACATCCCTGGCCACTATGGGCAATCTTAGCATGGCCAATCCACCTAACCTGCTCAGCTTTGGACAGTGGGAGGAAACTGGAGCACCCAAACAAAACCCACGCAGACAGAACATGCAAACTCCACAGACACCCAAGGCCAGAAATGATCCCTGGTGATGTGTGGCAGCAGTGATAACCACTGTGCCACCATGCTGCTCTGTATTCGGTGCTATATTTGACCATGAGACGGATTCCGACCACATGTCTGCGCGGTCACCAAGACTGCTACTACTTCCAGCACTGAAACATTTGCTGACACCACTCGAGTGGCATGCCCAGCAAAGGCATGTCATATTATGAACTTTCCGACAATACTTCTAAAAATTGGACAGAAACAATCTGTTAAGATCTCTGCTGCAAATCATGAAATTTTTGGCACTCGGACTGCAGATAGTATGAAGTCTCTGGCAAATATCTAAATAAATATGGAATATGTGAGGGGATCTCACAGCCATTTGTGCAATTCACAGATCTTATTTTTTGAGGATGGGCCAAAACCGACTATGGGTGGAATTTAATGTTGGCCGATGTAGGTCAATAAATTTTTAACAGCTCAAAGCCTTTTACAGCCCCTCCCTTACCATGTTGGGGCTGTAAAATTGCATCCCGTGGAGTTTCAGACTGCCTGTCTCTAAGTTTCATGCTGGACGAAAGAGAAAATCAAAACACGATAGCCACTATCAACTTCCCATTGTGTCACAATGGCATCCCCCATCAAAATTAGACTGGGTGGGCCCTAGAAATGTTAACCTAATAGTCATGAGTGAAGCTGGTTTCAGGGACTGCGTCCTTATTATCCAATGACCCAGTAGGTCCATTCGAACCATCAGTTGTCAGCCAGTCCGAGTACCAGAATCTGAAACTAGCTGCAAGTCATAAAGCAGCCAAAGTACTTAACCTTTTGACCTACTTTATTTTATGTGGCTTGGTGTCAAATTTAGCTTGAAAGCAATCCTGTGATGAGTCTTGGGATATGTTACTACGTTAAACATGCTTATATAAATGCAAGCTATTATTATCGTCATTATTTCTGAGCCTTGAAAAAGATTTAAGAAAACACTTGAGGATGGCCTATTCCTGTTCCTAAATTCCTATGAAACTCCACTTAACAATTTATTTAAATTGAATCACATAATCTGGGCTGGCACTTCTTAGCATAACTAAAGCAGTGCTGCATTGTCACAAGTACCATTTTTTGGTTCAATTTTTAAAACTTTGCCTCCTCTCTTCAGGTGCATGAAAAAGATCCAAAACAGTATTTGAAGACAAGCATTGAAGCTCTGATTGTGTCCTTGCCAACTGTTATCTTTCAGTTAACCACACTAAAAACAGATGATTCATGCAGGCACTAAGCTCATTCATGGGACCTTCACGTCTTCAATTTGGCTGCCCTGTTTGTCTGCACAGTAACCGTGACTATGCTTCATTCAACTAATTGGCTGTGAACTACTTTGGGATGGCCTGAGGATGTGAAAGGTGCGATGTAAACTTCAGGAATTTGTCTTCCAAAAGTAATGAAATGCTTTGCCATTTATGTTGCCCCACCTTCAATTAAGGACTTTGTGATATGAAAGACGTAGACGTTTTTAAATCTATTTTCATAGAATCATAATGCAGAAAAGGAGGGCATTTGGATCATTGTGCCTTCCTGATTCATCCCAGTTTGCAGTTCATTCACCGTAGCCTTGCAAATTCTTCCTTTTGAAGAAACATTTATTTTCTTTTGAAACTTACTATTAATCTGTTTCCACTACCCTCTCCACATTCCAGATAATAACAAAAAAATCTCTCCTCCGCAATCCCCTCCATCTTGCTTTTTTCGCTAATTCTCTTATGGTTTTTCCCTATCTACTCAGTTGAAACAGTTCTTAATCTTGAACAGCGCTTTTAACTCTCCTCATATCCTTTAACAGTCATTGGTATATTATTGTTCATGAAATTGCTTATTGAGGTAAATTATTTTGAACAACTTACAAAATGTGTGAAAAAGCTGACAGTTGTATGTACAAACGCACTGGATTAATGGAACATTTTGGCCACATGATATCTTCTCCGCCTCTCTCTTTCCTTCCCATGTCTCCATTACACCATACAATGTAATTATTTATTAAACAAAAGCTTTTTGTCCGCAAGATATAATTCTAATTTCTGTAAAACACCTGGTCACTAGATGACAACAGTATATGCATATTATGAGTGCATGGAAACATAAAGTCTACCGATCTGGCTGTCCACATATTCTTGCCTTAACCTTGTCGTCCATCTAGCCAATAACATTAAAACAAACACAACTTGCTTTTGGAGTTATGAAAAATAAACTGATAACCTCTTTACCTTTTTATATAACACATTATGAGGTTTTCCTAAATTAACTTATCCTCTTATTGCAGCTACCTCATCCATTACTCCTTTATCATCTCAAATCTAATAAACTCTGGGATATTAACACCTTCTTTTACCCACAGACACCTTGTATTGCTTCAGTTAACATCAATTGTGACAGCTGCAACATCTAAAATGGAACCACAGAATTCTATTTTCTGTATTCATTCATATTTGATACTTACAATGATCTCCCAAAATAGAAATTGGCTAGCTGTTGTTCCAAACTCAAGTTATTGTTAATTGTGTTTACATTTTATGAATTGTGCTGGACATATAGACTAATGATATGATAATCTATTGATTTTGGAATTAATCTTTCTATTGCAGTTGTATTGTATTGTCAAGTTTGGAGAGCTGGCAGTGTAATAATGGGAAATAATTACTCTCTGTCAATAAATGTTGTATGATATTAAGATGCTACTAAAGGTTTTAAAACTGAAATAGGGTTTAATTTTCAACATTGCAAATTATTTATTAATTCCTAACCACTCTATTTATGGCCAGAATGTTTATCCTCAAACAATTATTCAAAATCCATGCCATGTACTATTAATGAGTGATTTAAAAATGAATATTTGTTACACTGACAAGTATAAACAAAAATCTATTACAGTTTCCAAGCAATGTGATGCCACAAAGGAAATGTAAACATCTTGCCAAAGCCATCCCCACACCCCCACTACTTGCCTTCAAACAACTGCGCAAGCTCAAACAGACCATTGTTTGCAGCAAAGTCTCCAGGCTTCAGGAGAACAGCGACCACGACACCACACAACCCTGCCACGGCAACCTTGGCGAGACGTGCCAGATCATCGACATGGATACCACCATTACACATGAGAACGCTGCCCACCAGGTACACGGTACATACACATGCAACTCAGCCAACGTTGTCTATCTCATACGCTGCAGGAAAGGATGTCCCGAGGCATGGTACATTGGCAAGACCATGCAGATGTTGCGACAACGGATGAAAGGATATCGCGTGACAATCAGCAGGCAGGAGTGTTCCCTTCTAGTCAGGGGCCACTTCAGCAGTAAAGGGCATTCAGCCTCTGATCTTCGAGTAAGCGTTCTCCAAGGAGACACGACAAAGGATGCACGACAAAGCAGAATCACCGAGCAGAAACTGATAGCCAAGTTCCACATACATGAGTATGGGGCTGGTTTAGCACAGGGCTAAATCGCTGGCTTTGAAAGCAGACCAAGGCAGGCCAGCAGCACAGTTCAATTCCCGTACCAGCCTCCCCGAATAGGCGCCGGAATGTGGTGACGAGGGGCTTTTCACAGTTACTTTATTTGAAGCCTACTTGTGACAATAAGTGATTTTCATTTCATTTCATTTCATGGCCTCAACTGGGACCTTGGATTCATGTCTCACTACATTCAACTACATTTAACCCCCCACCATCTGGCCTGGGCTTGCGAAATCCTACCAACTGTCCTAGCTTGAGACAATTCATCCCTCTTTAACCTGTGATTATCCCTCTCTTCAGTCGGACCGTCTGGACGTGTAAAGATTTAATTACGCTCAAAGACTCGTATTCAAAGTATCACCTTGCATCATTGACTTTGTCTTTGTATGCTATGTTTGTGCAATCTACCTCTTCACTCACCTTTTTAAAAAATAGATTTAGAGTATCCAATTCATTTTTTCTGGTTAAGGGGCAATTTAGCGTGGCCAATCCACCTACCCTGCACATCTTTTGGGTTGTGGGGGTGAAACCCACGCAAACATGGGGAGAATGTGTAAACTCCACACGGACAGTGACCCAGAGCTGGGATCAAACCTGGGACCTCAGCGTCGTGAGGCAACCGTGCTAACCACTTGCGCCACCGTGCTGCCCTACCCCTTCACTCACCTGATGAAGGAGCTGCAATCCAAAAGCTAGTGATTCGAAATAAACCTGTTGGACTTTAACCTGGTGTTGTAAGACTTCTTACTGTGCTCACCCCAATCTAACACCAGCATCTCCACATCAATCTCTGAAATGTCAGTATTCTCAGATATTTGTAGTCTTAATTTAGAACATAAATAATAACATATGTAACTAAAGAGAACAAATGTGATCTTATATTAATTGTCATTATAATCTGTGGGAATAGTTAAACATTGTTTTATTTGTATTTTATACTTTCCAAATAAGGTTATTGCAAGTTCTAAAATCTGTTTTATATTGGGACTTGAAATGCATGAAGGCTTAGGCCGTGGTTTCCTGAATATATTGCAATTTATGGAGATTAGCTAAAAAATAGCATTTTGGCCAGTTGAGTCTCAAGTTGAACATGATATGGATTTGCGTTGTAAAATGGTAGCGAGAGGCAGGAGCTGAAGTAGGAGATGTCATGGAAGTGATTGATTATCAACTGAGACAGTGTGTGTGTGTGTGTGTGTGTGTGTGTGGGGGGGGGGAGGGAGTAAATAGATAAGGACAAATGCAATTCTTGGATGCCTATGAGCAGAAAAGTTTTGCTAGATCTAGTTATGGTAAATAAAATAGAAAGATAGTGTGAAGTTAAATCTCAAATTTGTTAAATAAAAGAAGAAAAGTTTAATAAATTACAGAAAAGCATTGAAGAGATTAGTTCAGTGAAAGGATGGCAAAGTAGTGGAAACTGGGGCAGCATGGTGGTGCAGTGGTTTGCACAGATGCCTCAATGCGCCACGGTCCCAGGTTCGATTCCGGCTCTGGGTCACTGTCCGTGTGGAGTTTGCACATTCTCCCCGCGTTTGCGTGGGTTTCGCCCCCACAACCCAAAAGATGTGCAGGCTAGGTGGATTGGCCATGCTAAATTGCCCCTTAATTGGAAAAAATGAATTGGGTACTCTAAATTTTTTTTTTAAATGTCCACATTAAATCTGACCAATCTTTACAGATACACCATAGAACGTATCCTATTGGCTGCATCACAGCCTGACATAGTAACTGCTCGGCCCAAGACCATAAGAAACTACAGAGTCGCAAACCCGCCTCCCATCCATTGACTTTGTCTACACCTCCCGCTGCCTTTGGAAAGTGAGCACCTTATTCAAAACCCCTCCCACCCGACTTATTCACTCTTAACTTCTTCCATCAGCAGGAAATACAAAAGTCTGAGAACATGCACGAACAGATTCAAAAACAGATCTTCCCCGCTGTTCCCAGACTCCTAAATGACCATCTTATGGACTGATCTGATCTCTTCACACATCTTCTCAACGGCATAGTACTGCACTCTTGTATGTTTCACCTGATGCCTGTGTCTATGTGTTTACATTGTGTATTTATGTATGCTCTATGTTTTTGTTCATGTATTGAATGATCTGTCTGGACTGTACGCAGAACAATACTTTTCAATGTACCTCGGTACACGTGTCAATAAACAAATCCAATACAATCACCAACACCCTATACAATTGCAACAACACTTCTCTACTTTTATACTCCAGGCAATAAATGCTAACATTTCATTTGCCTTTTTAATTATATGCTGTAGCTGCATGCCGACTTTCTGTGATTCATGAACAAAGATACCCAGAAGCTTCTTCCCAGACGCATTTTGAATCTGCTTTCCATTTAGATAGTAATTTGCTTTTCTATTTTTTCAGCAAAAATGGATAACCTCAGTTTGCTACATTAAACTCCATCTGCCAAATGTTGGCGCAATCTCCTAGCCTATCCATATCCATCTGTAAAATCTATATCTACACTTCACTGCCTGCTTGCCTACCTTTTTTAGTGCCATCCGCAAATGTTGCTATGTTACACTCTGTCCCCGCTTGCAGATTATTTATATAGATTGTGAACAATTGAGATCCGAGAACTGATCGCTGCGAAACCCCGCTAGCTACAGTTCGCCAGCCAGAGAAGAATGCATTTATCCCGACCCTCTGTTTTCTGTCAGTCAGGCAATCCTCAATCCAATCTAGTACTCTACCCCAAATACCCTGCCATTTCAACTCTGGATCAGTCTTTTATGGGGCACCTTGTCAAACCCCTTCTGGAAGTCTAGATATGCCACAACCACAGGTTCCCTCATGTCCAACTTGCTGGTTATGTCCTCAAATAACTCAAGCAAGTTTGTCAAGCATGGCTTATGCTTAATAAAACTATGCTGACACTGGTGCATTGAGCTTTGTATTTCCAAATGTTCCATCATCTCCTCCTTAATGATTGATTCTAGCAACATCCCCATCACAGAGGCCAAGCTAACCGGTCAATAGTTTCCTACTTTTTGCCTATCTTCCTTTTTGAATAGGGGCGTCATATTACCATCTTTCCAATCCACTGGGATCCTTCCAAAATCCAGGGAGTTCTAAAATATCATAACCAATGCATCCACTATCTCTGCTGCTACCTCCCATAATACTATCGGAGGCAGACCATCAGCTCCCGGAGACTTATCTGCCTTTAATCCCATTAGTTTATTCAATACCGTCTCCCTAGTGATGGTTATTGCACCAAGTTCCTCTGCATTAACTAGATTTTGGAAACTTGTTATTATCGTCTACTATGAAGACAGAGGCAAAATATTGGTACAGTGCCTCCACCTTCTCTGTGTTCCCCATCATTATCTCACCAGTATCGTCCCCTAAAGGGCGAAGATTTATTTTAGCTATTCACTTCCTCCTCATACACTTATAGAAGCTTTTGGTATCAGCATTTATGTTTTCTGCTAGTTTCCTTTCGTTGTTCATCTTAGCTGTTTTGATTTTATTTTTAGTCGTCTTTTGCTGAACCTTACAGTTCTCCCAATCCTCCAGCTATCACTAGCTTTTGCAGTACGGTATGCCCTAATGTTTGCCTTTATGCCTTCCTTGACTTCCTTGTTCATCCATGGAACATTTTTCTTTCTTTTACAATTCCTCTTTCTCTCAGGAATACCCTTTAAATTGAGAGGTATTCAATATCTCCCTGAACATCTGCCATTGTTCTCAACCGTCCTACCCTCAATTATTTGTGCCCAGTCTACTTGGGGCAACTCTTTCCTCAGGCCTGTATAATTAACTCTGCCCAAAGCTAAGAGTCTAGTATGGCACTCTGTCCTCTCTCACTCAATCTGAATTTGAAATTCTAGCATGTGTAATCACACCTTCCAAAAGGATCCTTAACGACAAGACTATTTATCAACCCTTCTTTGTTACATAATACTAAATCTAAAGTAGCCTGCTCCCTGGTTGGCTCCATAACATATTGCTCTAAGAAACAATCCCTCATACATACCCTTGCCAATTTGATTAGTCAATATGTATATTAAAATCACTCATGATTACTGTTGTGCCCTCCTCACAAGCACTCACAATTTCTTGGTTTATACTATGCCCTACTTTGGAAGTTATAGATCATAGAATTTACAGTGCAGAAGGAGGCCATTCGGCCCATCGAGTCTGCACCGGCTCTTGGGCAGATGTCATAGCCTTCGCCTCGCTGATTGCTCGGAGGTGGGTCATGTTCGGGTAGAGGTCGGCTTCTCCACACTGTGCCTCGGTGTGGCGGGGGGACCTGCTGGGGTTTTTGAGCCTGGAGAAGGTGACATGTGAGCTGAGGGAGGGGGGGGGGGGGGGGGGGAAGAGGGCGGGGGGTGAAGGAGGGGTTCTACAATTGTTGGGGTTTGTTCATCATGCACTTCAGGAGTTAGTTACATTTGATTGTTGAGGGGGTTGGATTGGGGCGGGGGTTGGGGAGGGGTTTGCTGAGTTTGGGTGGGATTGTTTTTGTACTGTTGAGGTTGTTCTTTTTTTTCTTTTGTACATGGAACATGGAAAAAGAACATGGAAAAATACGGCACAGAACAGTCCCTTCGGCCCACAATGTTGTGCCGAACCTTTGTCCTAGATTAATCATAGATTATCATAGAATTTACAGTGCAGAAGGAGGCCATTCGGCCCATCGAGTCTGCACCGGCTCTTGGAAAGAGTACCCTACCCAAGGTCAACACCTCCACCCTATCCCCATAACCCAGTAACCCCACCCAACACGAAGGGCAATTTTGGACACTAAGGGCAATTTATCATGGCCAATCCACCTAACCTGCACATCTTTGGACTGTGGGAGGAAACCGGAGCACCCGGAGGAAACCCACGCACACATGGGGAGAACGTGCAGACTCCACACAGACAGTGATCCAAGCCGGGAATCGAACTTGGAGCTGTGAAGCAATTGTGCTAACCACAATGCTACCGTGCTGCCCAACTATTGCTTGGGGGCCTGTAAATTACTCCTACCAAGGAGTTTTTCCCTTGTTTTATAATTCCACCCAGATCGATTCAACATTTTGTCCCTCAGTGGCAATATAATTTCTTAATACAGCCTTGATGTCATCTTTAACCAATAAAGCAACTCCATCTCTTGTCCCATCCTGTCTATTTGTTCAGAATACCAAGTACCATTGGACATTCAACTCCCAGTCCTGGTCCTCCTGCAACCGTGTTTCAGTAATCCCCACCAAATCATATCCATTTGTCTCTATTTGTACCATCAGTTCATTGACCTGATTCATTTGTGCATTTAGGTACAATGTTTTCAAACATACCCTACTGATTTGTCTTTCTCTTGAAGGATTTTCTTGTTCATTACGCTTTTCACACATTTTGACCTCCTTTATTAATCTCTGATAACACTCAGCCTCATCCCTAACTTTCACTCTCAGTCTCCATACATATTGATTTTTCTGTTTCCTTTCCCCTCCGTAGTCATTAGACTGACCCTGCCTGTTCATTCTATTAATCTCTATCTTCCCCTCACATGCTGACCTGCTGCTTTCATTCCCATTAACCATTATACTTCTTGTAGTTTTACCCTTCTCTTCCCTCCCATTTGCCAGTTTAAATCCTTGCGACCACCCTATTTATTCTTTCTTCTGCCAGAAGACTAATTCCAGATCAGTTCAGATGGAAACCATCCCAATGGTACAAATGTCTCCTGTTCCAATACTGATTACAGTGCCCCATGAAATGTAACCCCTCTTTCCAAAAACCATTCCTTTAGCCAGGTGTTTTCTTCCCTAATTTTCTCACCCTATGCCAATTTGCACGTGGCTCGGGTAGTAATCCAGAGATTATAACCCTTGAGGACCTGTTCTTTAATTTTGTTCCTTGTTCCTGATAATCCCCAATTAGGGCCTCTTTCCTAGTCTTGCCCATACTAGGTGTCCCAATGTGGACCACAACAACTGGATCCTCCCCCTCCCTCTCCAATATCCTTTCAAGTCAGTTAGAGATGTCCCTCAACCTGGCACCTGGCAGGCAACATACCATGTGGGACTCTCAATCCTGCTTGCAAAGGATGCTATCAGTCCACTAATCAGAGAATCCCCTACTACTAGCACTTTTCTTTTTGCTCCCCCTCTTGAATGGCCTCCTGTACCACAATGCAGTGGTCCGCTAGGTCATCCTCCCTACAGTCCTTTCCCTCATCCACACAGGGATCAAGTACCTCATATTTGTAGGACAAGGTCATGACCTGAGGCGCTTCCATTCCTGAATTCAGGATCCTTTTCAAGGTAATTAATCTAATGGGTGTAACCGTCTCATGAAAAAAAGCATCCAGTAATTCTCCCTCTCCCGGGGGCAGCACGGTGGCACAGTAGTCAGCACTGCTGCTGCCGGCGCTGAGGACACAGGTTTGAATCCCAGCCCCGGGTCACTGTCCATGTGGAGTTTGCACATTCTCTCATGTCTGAATGGGTCACATCCCCACAACTCAAGATGTGCAGAGTAGGTGGATCGGCCACGCTAAATTGCCCCTCAATTGGAAAAAAATAATCGGGTATTCTAAAATTAAAAAGAAACTCTCCCTCTCCCGGATGTGCCGCAGTGTCTGAATCTCAGACTCCAGCTCATCAACTGTGAGGCAAAATTTCTCAAACAACAATCACCTGCTGCAAATGTAGTCACTGTAGTTTTCAATGGGATCTGCCAGCTCCCACATCATGCAGTTGCAGCACATCGTCTACCCAGCCATCTCTAATTAATTAATCAATTAGTTTCGCACTTTATAAAAAATTTAGCACAGATCCCCTACCAGCCAATTAGGTCACAGCTTTCCAGTAACGTCAGTTTTTTCAGCTTCAGTGGAACCCCGATACGTACTGCTCTGCTGCTCCGACCTCCAAGACTGCTCCTCGGACAGTAGTCGGTGAATCCCCGAGGTAAGTTACTTTATATACTCATCGTTCCGATGCTCCGCATTCTGAGACTGCTCCCTGGAGAAGTCCAGCCTCTCTCTCCGTGCGTTTTAATGAAGTCTCTCACCTATCTCTTCACTCTTTAATGCAATCTTGCCTCTCTCTCTCTGCGCTCTTTAACAAAGTCTCGTCTCTCTCTCTCTCCACGCCCTTTAATGAAGTTGCGCCTCTCTCCCCGCTCTTTAACAAACTCTTGACTCTCTCTCTCTGCACTCTTTAATGAAGTTCTGCCTCTCTCTCCGCGCTCTTTAATGAAGAATTGCTGTTGTATTTGCTTCATATTTCATTATAGTTGTTGTTATAAATATAAAATAATTGTGTTTAAATTTATAAACCTGGTGACTGCAATTATAAGAGCCAAAGATTTGGGTATTTTTCTAAGAATTATTGTTCTATTTAATTGTGTTGCGACCCTGGGAGGTCAAGGGGGCCGGAGCTGGCGCGTCCGAGCGCAGGGTGTCGTAATGATTAACACTGAGTAATCTGGAAGAGCTCAAGATTTTCATCTCTTGTTCACAAGATGGCAAAAGCTGACAATCGAGTGGTATATATTCACAAAAATGTTAATTGAATATGGCATGGTGTTGAGTGTGAAAGTTGAGATATAAAGGGATGCGTAGCTTGGGCTTCACAATGGCTCTTGCGGACATAGAGGTGACATAACCCAAATTCACCAGCATCTGACATGGTGTGTGCAAATGACAATGCAAAGAATAACTTGAAAATTGTGCCTGTTTGGTTAGAGGTTCATGGTGTGTTTTTATGGATGGGGGTTGGTTAAGTTCCAACTGTGTTTCGATTGTGCTTAGTGAGGGTTATGACATGAAGAATAAATAAAAGGCATAAGCATGTAGGTGTTGCTTAACAACTGGGGCCTTGTAAAGTAGAGATGCTTTTAAGTTTTAGTTCAGCTAATTTGATTGTCGTTGGAGACAGGTAGTGAGAGAGAAGGCAGTTCTTACCCCTTCTCTAGAAGCAGTTGGATTAGAAGGCTCGAGAGGGAACATCTTTCTCAGCTCTGCTAGAAGAAAAGCCACACGATGGAGTAATAGTAAAGAAAACAGATGCAGGAGATCTAAAGTCCAGCCAATTAAGAAAACTAGATAAATGAAGAGAAGTGTCCAGGATATCTGAAGTTAAGTGAACAGAGACCAAGATATTGTTCATAAGAATTCAAGGAAGAGTAAATAAAGTGTTTTGATTTGAAGAGACAATAGCAGTACCCAGATTTAAAGTGGAATAGCAGCCTTCCAAGGAAAAACAAATGGTTGATGCAATTTTAATACAGACTGGGAATTGAGAGTTAAAGCAATTGTGAGCAGTTTGCACAGCAGTCAAGACAAAGAAATCTGAAAGGGGCTGGTTTAAACTCCTGGACAGGATTCAATGTTAAAAGTGGGGTGGAAGCTTTGTTTAAAAGTGTCATTTGGAAAACCTGGTCTGGATTTTGGTATGCATGGAGGGAAAGCGTTATTGTGAGAGATTTTGAAGTGTGTTTTTCGGAGTGGAGTTCAGAAATCCTCATGTGATCATCATCTGGGGGGATTCGAAGGAGAAATCTGCAAACATTTGCTTGCGGTTCAGAGCGGGTCGGTTCAGAGCGGGTGTATTTGCCCACAGTCATCTTGTGTGCTTAAAAGGACTTTGTGATAATAATTGTAGTTTAAGTAATACTTTGTAATTCGTGTTAATTCTAAAACCTAAAAGTAAAGTTAATCGTAAGCTAAAGGGAGAGTAAAAACATATTGGGCATGATCAATTGGCCAGGCTGTGCCTAAAAATCAGCTTTTGCGGCGCAATGTGGCCAAAATAAACCAGGAGATCCCACTCCCAGGATCTACCCGGCTCGCAATGCCTCACAAGATCTAATGCTATCTCGCGAGACATTGTGATGTAAATCCCGCCCATTGTGGATAATGTTTTGGCAAATCTGCATACAAAAGTGAGTTAGTTAGTCTCACTTTAATATGCAGTTTCCTGAGGCACTCGAGGCATTGGGATCTATCCCCTTTGCCTCGAAGACCTTGAGCAAGCGCCGTTCAGTACTGGTCTCCACATATGAGGACCAGATGGAACGGCACTTGCCGGGGGGGGGGGGGGGGGGGGGGTGATCTCCCAGGAGATTGGAGGCCCTGAGGTGCATGCCCTTAGTGCAGAGTGGCAGCCTGGCAATGCCATCTGGGTGCTGTTCTCTCACCTGAGTGCCATTTGATAACGTTATGCTTCTCGGCACTGCAATCGCCGGGAAACATGGCTAAACATGCTTGCTATGGGACTAGGTTCCCATTTAGTTAAATCCTGCCCATTGTGTCCTGATCCAATTTGTTTTCTTGTTGAAACCTAATTGCCAGTCCTGTGACTCTTTTCCTTCATGTTTTATGAAAAACAAAACTGTGTCTGTTGAGCCAGGGTTCCATTCTGAGATCTTTGCGTCAGTTATAACGTCAACTGGGATCATTACACATGGAGGCTGAAATTGGCCGGTACGATGTTGTGGGCATCACTGAGACGTGGTTACACGGGGATTAGGGCTGGGATCTAAACATACAAGGATATGTGTCCTATAGAAAAGACAGGCAGATGGGCAAAGGGAGTGGGGTTGCATTGTAGTAAGGAATGAAGTTAAATTTTTTTTTAAAAATAATTTTTATTGAAAAATTTTGAATTTATACAACAATAACGCACCATAGTAAAATACCAAAAATAACAATAATATTAACAATCATAAACATTCGCCCCACCCCCATGCACAACACAGCATTTTAACAACAACGCAAATTAACACAATATAAAGTTACAGAATAGAAACTGCAATAAGGAACACCCCCCCCTCCCACGGGTTGCTGCTGCTATTGACCAAGATACCTATCTTTGCGCCAGGAAGTCCAGAAAAGGCTGCCATCGTTTATAGAACCCTTGTATTGATCCTCTCAGGGCAAATTTGACCCTTTCCAGTTTTATAAATCCCACCATGCCACTGATCCAGGTCTCTACACTTGGGGGCCTTGCATCCTTCCACTGTAGCAGAATCCTTCGACGGGCTACTAGGGATGCAAAGGCCAGGACACTGGCCTCTTTCGCCTCCTGCACTCCCGGCTCTACCGCAACTCCAAAAATCGCGAGTCCCCACCCTGGTTTGACCCTGGATCCAACCACCCTCGACACCGTCCCCGCCACCCCCTTCCAGAATTCTTCCAGTGCTGGGCATGCCCAGAACATATGGGCGTGGTTCGCTGGACTCCCCGAACATCTGGTGCACCTATCCTCACACCCAAAGAACCTACTCATCCTAGTCCCGGACATGTGGGCCCGGTGAAGCACCTTAAATTGGTTGAGACTAAGCCTCGCACATGAGGAGGAAGAGTTGACTCTCTCCAAGGCATCCGCCCAAGTCCCGTCCCCTATCTGCTCCCCGAGTTCCTCCTCCCATTTAGCCTTCAGCTCCTCCACTGACGACTCCTCCACCTCCTGCATTACCTTATAGATGTCAGACACCTTCCCCACTCCGACCCACACCCCCGAATGCACTCTGTCCATCGTCCCCTGTGAGGGCAGCAAAGGGAATCCCTCTACCTGTCGCCTAGCAAACGCCTTTACCTGCAAGTATCTGAACATGTTCCCTTGGGGAAGGCCAAATTTATCTTCCAGTTCCCCCAGGTCCGCAAACCTCCCGCCAATAAACAGGTCCCTCAATTTGCTGATGCCCGCCCTTTGCCACCCCCTAAATCCCCCATCCTTGTTCCCCGGGATGAACCGATGGTTGCCACCCAGTGGAGCCTCCATCGAGCCCCCTGTTTCCCCCCTATGCCGCCTCCACTGTCCCCAGATTCTTAGGGTCACCGCCACCACCGGGCTCGTGGTAAATCTCTTAGGGGAGAGCGGCAACGGCGCTGTTACCATGGCCGCTCGTACCTCTACATGACGCCATCTCCATTCTTTTCCACGCAGCCCCTCCCCCCTCCATCACCCATTTACGCACCATTGACACATTGGCCGCCCAATAGTACCCCAGACGGTTGGGCAGCGCCAGCCCGCCTCTATCCCTCCCTCGCTCCAGGAACTCCCTCCTCACTCTCGGAGTCCCATGCGCCCACACAAAGCTCAGAATACTGCTAGTCACTCTCCTAAAGAAGGCTCTGGGGATAAAGATGGGCAGGCACTGAAAGAGGAACAAGAACCTCGGAAGCACCGTCATTTTGACGGACTGTACCCTGCCCGCCAACGATAATGGCAGCATGTCTCACCTCTTGAACTCCTCCTCCATCTGATCTACAGGTCTGGTGAAATTATGCTTGTGAAGAGTCCCCCAGTTCCTGGCCACCTGCACCCCCAGGTACCTAAAGCTCTCCCCTGCCCGCCTAAGCGGGAGCCTACCAATTCCTTCCTCCTGGTCTCCAGGGTGCACCACAAACACCTCACTCTTGCCTAAATTTAATTTATAACCTGAAAAGGTCCCAAACTCAGCTAGCAACTCCATCGGAATGAAGTTAAATTGATAGCAAGGAGCGATATAGAATCAGATGGTGTAGAATCTCTGTAGGTAGAGTTGAGGAATTGTAAAGGTAAAAAGACCCGGATGGGAGTTACGTACAGCCCCCCTAGCAGTAGTCAGGATGTGGAACATAAAATAAATCAGGAGATAGAGAAAGCATGTAAAAAAGGCAATATCACAATAATCATGGGGGACTTCAATATGCACGTGGACTGGGAAAATCAGGTTAGTAGTGGATCCCAAGAAAAGGATTTGTGGAATGTTTTAAGAGAGAGTTTTTTTTAAGAGCAGCTTGTGGTAGAGGCTACTAGGGAACAGGCCCACTAGAAACAGGCAATTCTGGATTTGGTGATGTGTAATGAGGCAGACTTGATTAGTGAACTTAAGGTGAAGGAACCCTTTGGGAGCAGTGACCACAATATGATAGAATTTACCCTGCAGTTTGAGAGAGAGAAGCTGGAGTCAGATGTAACAGTACTGCAGTTAAATAAGGTTAACTACAAAGACGAGGGAGGAGTTGGCCAGAATTGATTGGAAAAGGAGAGTAGCAGGGAAGACAGAGGAACAGCATTGGCTGGAGTTTTTGGGCGTTATTTGGGATGCACAGCAGAAATCCATCCCAAGGAGGAGGAAATGTGCTAAGGGCAGGACAAGGCATCCATGGCTGACGAGGGAAGTCAAGGATAGCCTAAAAACAAAAGAAAAAACATACAAAGTGGCGAGGATTAGTGGGAAGCCAGAGGATTGGGAATCCTTTAAAAGCGAGCAGAGGACAACTAAAAATACAATAAGGGGAGAGAAGATCAAATATTAGTGCAAGCCAGCTAGTCATATAAAAGATAGGATGAGTTTTTTTTGAATATATAAAAGGTAAGGGAGAGGCAAAAATAGACATTGGACCACTGGAAAACGTGGCTGGAGAAGTAATAATAGAAAACAAAGAAATGGCAGACGAACTGAATAGTTACTTTGCATTAGTCCTCACGGTGGAAGACACTAGTGGGATGCCAGAGCTCCAGGAGAACCAGGGGGCTGAGGTGAGTGCAGTGATCATTATTAAGGAGAAGGTTCTGGGTAAACTGAAAGGTCTGAAGGTGGATAAGTCACCTGGACCAGATGGACTACATCCCAGGGTCCTAAAAGAGATAGCTGAGGAGATTGTGGAGGCATTGGTGGTGATCTTTCAGGAATCACTGGAGGCAGGAAAGGTCCTAGAGGACTGGAAAGTGGCTAATGTAACACCACTGTTTAAGAAGGGAGGGAGGCAGACAATGGGAAATTATAGGCCGGTTAACCTGACTTTGGTCATTGGTAAGATTTTAGAGTCTGTTATTAAAGATGAGATTGCGGAGTACTTGCAAGTGCATGGTAAAATAAGAGTCAGCACGGCTTTGTCAAAGGGAGGTCATGTCTGACAAATCTGTTAGAGCTCTTTGAGGAGGTAACAAGGAAGTTAGAGAAAGGAGAACCAGTCATCATGATTTATTTAGATTTCCAGAAGGCCTTTGGCAAGGTGCCACATAGGAGCTGGTTAAATAAGTTAAGAGCCCATGGTGTTAAGGGTAAGATCCTAGCGTGGATAAAGGATTGTCTGACTGGCAGAAGGCAAAGAGTGTGGATAAAGGGGTCTTTTTCAGATGGCAGCCGGGACTAGTGGTGTGCCTTAGGGGTCTGTGCTGGGATCACAGCTTTTCACAATATACATTAGTGATCTGGAAGAAGGAACTGAAGGCACTGTTGCTACGTTTGCAGAAAATACAAAGATCTGTGGAGGGACAGCTAATATTGAGGAAACAAAGGGGCTGCAGAAGGATTTGGACAGGCTAGGAGAGTGGGCAATCATAGAATCATAGATTTACAGTGCAGAATGAGGCTATTCAGCCCATCGGGTCTGCACCGGCTCTTGGAAAGAACACTCTACCTGAGCCCACACCTCCACCCTATCCCCATAACCCAGTAACCCCACCCAACACAAGGGCAATTTTGGACACTAAGGGCAATAAAGCATGGCCAATCCACCGACACATCTTTGGACTGAGGGAGAAAACTGGAGCACCCAGAGGAAACCCACGCAGACACAGGGAGAATGTGCAGACTCTGCACAGACAGTGACCCAAGCTGGTATTGGAACATGGGATCCTGAAGCTGTGAAGCAACTGTGCTAACCACTATGCTACCGTGCTGCCCAATGAAATGAAAAATGAAAATCGCTTATTGTCACGAGTAGGCTTCAATAAAGTTACTGTGAAAAGCCCCTAGTCGCCACATTCCGGCGCCTGTCCGGGGAGGCTGGTACGGGAATCGAATCGTGCTGCTGGCCTGCTTGGTCTGCTTTAAAAGCCAGCGATTTAGCCCAGTGAGCAAATGAAATACAATGTGGAAAAGTGTGAGGTTATGCTCTTTGGAAGGAGGAATTTAGGCATAGACTATTTTCTAAATGGGGAAATGCTTTGGAAATCTGAAGCACAAAGGGACTTGGGAGTCCTTGTTCATGATTCTCTTGAGGTTAACGTGCAGGTTCAGTCAGCAGTTAAGAAGGCAAATGCAATGTTAGCATTCATGTCAAGAGGGCTAGAATGCAAGACAGGGATGTACTTCTGAGGCTGTATAAAGCTCTGGTCAGATCCCATTTGAAATATTGTGAGCCGTTTTGGGCCCCGTATGCAAGGAAGTATGTGCTGGCATTAGGAAGGGTCCAGAGAAGATTCACAAGAATGATCCCTGGAATGAACAGCTTAATATATGAGGAACAGTTGAGGACTCTGGGTCTGTACTCGTCGGAGTTTAGAAGCATGAGGGGGGATCTTATTGAAACTTACAGGATACTGCAAGGCCTGAATAGAGTGGACGTGGAGAGGATGTTTCCACTTGTAGGAAAAACTAGAACCAGCGGATACCATCTCAGACTAAAGAGATGATCTTTTAAAACAGAGATGAGGAGGAACTTCTTCAGCCAGAGGGTGTGAATCTGTGAACTTTGCTGCAGAACATAGAATATACAGTGCAGAAGGAGGCTATTCAGCCCATCAAGTCTGCACTGACCCACTTCAGCCCTCACTTCCACCCTATCCCCGTAACCCAATAACCCCTCCTAAATGTTTTGGTCACTAAGGGCAATTTATCATGGCCAATCCACCTAACCTGCACGTCTTTGGACTGTGGGAGGAAACCGGAGCACCAGGAGGAAACCCACGCAGACACGGGAGAACGTGCAGACTCCACACAGACAGTGACCCAGCGGGGAATCGAACCTGGGACCCTGGCGCTGTGAAGCCACAGTGCTATTCACTTGTGCTACCGTGCTGCCCGAAGGCTGTGGAGGCCAATTCACTGAGTGTCTTTAAGACAGAGATAGATAGGTTCTTGATTAATAAGGGGATCAGGGGTTATGGGGAGAAGGCAGGAGAATGGGGATGAGAAATATATCAGCCATGATTGAATGGCGGAGCAGACCCGATGGGCCGAGTGGCCTAATTCTGCTCCTATGTCTCATGGTCTTCATTTTAAAGGACACGTAATAATAATCTTTGTGCAGACTGAAGACATAGAAAAAAATGAAGATGTTTACAGCAATGGAAGTAGCATAGCAATAATTTCTGGAGGTGATACTTCTCTGACTAGCCAGAGATGTCCAGTTGCTAGCAGGCATAAGGGGACACCAATAAGCCTCACCAAGAAAGCATGTTTAGAGGCCAAACATCTTAAGCAGGCAAGAGGTCAGGTGCAAGAACCTGGATCCAGCTTAGGAAGAGATTTAATGACCTGCCATGGTTTAGAAAAGTGAGTCCTGTTTACGGTTGCAAATTGGAAGTTTGGATTAATTTCTTTTTTTAAATTTCGAGTACCCAATTAATTTTTTTCCAATTAAGGGGCAATTTAGCATGGCCAATTCATCTACTCTGCACATCTTTGTGTTGTGGGGATGAAACCCACGCGAACACGGGGAGAATGTGCAAACTCCACATGGACAGTGACCCAGAGCAGGGACAGAACCTGGGACCTCGGTGCCATGAGGAAACAATGCTAACCACTGTGCCACCCTTCTGCCCTGCTTAGTATAAACTAAGTGGTCCCATGAAATGTGAAACCAGGTGGTAGACCCATGCATGCAAACCACTGCCCATTAGCATATCATCATCTAGGTATAACGACTTCACATTACTTAAGTGTATGGCACGGTAGCACAGTGGTTAGCCCTGTTGTTTCACAGCTCCAGGGTCCCAGGTTCAATTCCCAGTTTGGGTCACTGTCTGTGCGGAGTCTGCATATTCACCCCATGACTGCGTGGTTTTCCTCCTGGTGCTCTGGTTTCCTCCCACAGTCCAGAGATGTGCAGGTTAGGTGGATTGACCATGCTAAATTGCCCTTGGTGCCTTGGTGTCAATAAAAGTGGGGTTACTGGGTCACAGTGATAGGGTGGAGGTGTGGGCTTATGTAAGGTGCTCTTTCCAAAGGCTGGTGCAGACTCGATGAGCTGAATGGCCTCCTTCTGCACTGTCAATACTATGATTCTATGATATGACTTGGGTGAAAACAGCTTTCACAAGAGAATGTTGAAACTGGCCCTAGCATTTGCTGTGTCCTTTGGAGAATTAAATCCACCCGAGATGAAATACTGCCAGACATTGAGGAGAGGTACCTGAAACGTTGCAGCAAAGCCCAGGGAAAATATTTCACAAACATGAAGAAAATCAGCTCCTATATATTCGCTATACCACATTCTATGATAATATAGAATATATTTTTTTCATGTGATTACTACTTGCAGAAACGAGAGTAGCAAGCCGGAAGTGCACAGCGTGAATCAGAGATTCTGATTCGCATCAAATTTTCAGAAGAATGCAGATATGTGCTTTAAGTTCTTTTAAGAACAAAGAATGCCACCAGGAACAGGCAAAAGTATAAAAACTAGTCATCCCCATGATATGGTGGGTGCATTGGCTTTAAATTGTTGATAGTTATTAGTTGTTTTACTATGTATATCAGGTATCATACTACATATATTAGTTGTAGTTATTATTTATTTTTAAAATAAATTTAGAGTACCCAATTATTTTTTCCCAATTAAGAGGCAATTTAGTTTGTCCAATCCATTTATCCTACACATCTTGGGGTTGTGGGGGTGAGGCCCATGAAGACACGGGAGAATGTGCAAACCCCACACAGATAATGACCCAGGGCTGGGATCGAACACGGGTCTTCGGCACCGTAGGCAGCAGTGCTAACCAATGCAACGCCTTGCCACTCATGGTTATTATTTGTAATTATTACTTAACTTAATCAATAAAGTGAGTAAAGAAATTGTGGCAGCATATTTGCTTTCATTATGTCAGCAGGCCATAGCTTGTCACACAAGCCACATGGGTGGCACAGTGGTTAGCACTGTTGCTTTATTGCGCCAGGATCCTGGATTCAATTCCCACTTGGGTCAAATGTGTGCGGAATCGGCACATTTTCCCCGTGTCTGCATGGGTTTCCTCTGGGTGCTCCAGTTTCCTCCCACAAGGCATGCTTGTTAGATGAATTGGACATTCTGAATTCTCCCTCGGTGAACCCGAACCGCCGGAGTGTGGCGTTTAGGAGATTTTCACAGTAACTTCATTACAATGTTAATGTAAGCCTATTTGTGACAATTAGACAACCATTCCTTGTGTGCACGTATGCATGGGGTTGGCAGAACTGGCCCCAAGGTGGTGGTTTCTGCCTGTTATTTTTTTTTGTAATTTTGATCTCTGCCAGTGGCTATATCCCCGACTTTATTTGCTCCATTGGTGATGACCATGCCTTCAGTTGCCCAAGCCCTAAACTCTGAATTACCACTACACACCTTTTTCACTTTCCTCCCAAGATGCCCCTAAGTTCACTTAGAACATAGAACATTACAGCACAGTACAGGCCCTTCGGCCTCTGACATCTGTCCTATATCTATCTCCCCTCAATTTAAAGATATGTCCCCTTGTGCTAGCCATCACCATCCGAGGAAAAAGGCTCTCACTGTCCACCCTATGTAATCCTCTGATCATCTTGTATGCCTCAATTAAGTCACCTCTCAACCTTCTTCTCTCTAACGAAAACAGCCTTAAGTCCCTCAGCCTTTCCTCATAAGATCTTCCCTCCATATCAGGTAACATCCTGGTAAATCTCCTCTGCACCCTTTCCAATGCTTCCACATCCTTCCTATAATGCGGCAACCAGAACTGCACGCAATACTCCAAATGCAGCCGCACCAGAATTTTCTACAGCAGCAACATGACCTCATGGCTCCGAAACTCAATCCCTCTGCCAATAAAAGCTAACACACCGTACGCCTTCTTAACAACCCTATCAACCTGGGTGGCAACTTTCAGGGATCTATGTACATGGACACCGAGATCTCTCTACTCATTCACACTACAAAGAATCTTACCATTAGCCCAGTACTCTGTATTCCTGTTACTCCTTCCAAAATGAATCACCTCATACTTTTCTGCATTAAACTCCATTTGCCACCTCTCAGCCCAGCTTTGCAGCTTATCTATGTCCCTCTGTAACCTGCAACATCCTTCCGCACTCTCCACAACTCCACCGACTTTAGTGTAATCTGCAAATTTACTCACCCATCCTTCTATGCCCTCCTCCAGGTTATTTATAAAAATGACAAACAGCAGTGGCCCCAAACCAGATCCTTGTGGTACACCACTAGTAACTGAACTCCAGGCTGAACATTTCCCATCAACCACCACCCTCTGTCTTCTTACAGCTAGCCAATTTCTGATCCAAACTGCTAAATCATCCTGAATCCCATCCCATCCGGCCCAGGGGACTTACCTATTTTCACACTTTCCAGAATTGCTGGCACCTCCTCCTTATGAACCTCAAGCCCTTCTAGTCTAGTAGCCTGTATCTCAGTATTCTCCTCGACAACATTGTCTTTTTCCTGTGTGAATACTGACGAAAAATATTCATTTAGCACCTCTCCTATCCCCTCGGACTCCACGCACAACTTCCCACTACTGTCCTTGATTGGCCCTACTCTTACCCTAGTCATTCTTTTATTCGTGACATACCAATAGAAAGCTTTAGGGTTATCCTTGATCCTACATGCCAAAGACTTCTCATGTCCCCTCCTGGCTCTTCTTAGCTCTCTCTTTAGGTCCTTCCTAGCTAACTTGTAACTCTCGAGCACCCTAACTGAACCTTCACGTCTCATCTTTACATAATCCTCCTTCTTCCTCTTGACAAGTGATTCAACTACTTTAGGAAACCACGGTTCCCTCGCTCGACCACTTCCACCCTGCCTGACAGGTACATACTTATAAAGGACACGCAGTAGCTGTTCCTTGAACTAGCTCCACATTTCAATTGTGCCCATCCCCTGCAGTTTCTTTCCCCATCCTATGCATCCTAAGTCTTGCCTCATCGCCTCATAATTGCCATTCCCCCTGCGATATATACACCTATCCCTTTCCATCGCTAAAGTAAACGTAACTGAATTGTGGTCACTATCACCAAAGTGCTCACCTCCCTCCAAATCTAACACCTGTCCTGGTTCATTATCCAGTACCAAATCCAATGCGGCCTCACCTCTTGTTGGCCTATCTACATACTGTGTCAGGAAACCCTCCTGCACACACTGGACAAAAACGGACCATCTAAAGTACTCGAACTATAGCGTTTCCAGTCAATATTTGGAAAGTTAAAGTCCCCCATAACAACTACCCTGTTAATTTTGCTCCTATCCAGAATCATCTTTGCAATCCTTTCCTCTACATCTCTGGAACTTTTCGGAGGCCGATAGAAAACTCCCAACAGGGTGACCTCTCCTTTCCTATTTCTAACCTCAGCCCATACTACCTCAGTAGTCGAGTCCTCATCAAACTTCCTTTCTGCCACCGTAATACTGTCCTTGACTAACAATGCCACCCCTCCCCCTCTTTTACCACCTTCCCTGACCTTACTGAAATATCTAAACCCCGGAACTTGCAACAACCATTCCTGTCCCTGCTCTATCCATGTCTCCGAAATGGCCGCATCATCAAAGTCCCAGGTACCAGCCCATGCTGCAAGTTCACCCAGCTTATTCCGGATGCTTCTGGCATTGAAGTAGACATACTTTAAACCACCTTCCTGCCTGCCGGTACACTCCTGCAACCGTAACTAGATTTTTCACCATCTGACCTGATACCTTCAATGTTGCCTTGAGGCGTTCTATTATCTTAATACAAATACAAGTGGTTAAAGTTACAGAATAGTAGAGGCCCTTTGGTCCATCTAGTCTGCATCAACAAATGCAAGTCTCAAATCTCTCCTGCTCATCCTTAAAACATTTGGCCAACTTTTAGTCATCCATCCAAATTATTTTTCGGATTATGTTGGCTCTAAAGCACTTCGGGGGCATTTTCCAACCTTAAATATCCAAGCTATTGTTCTAACTCCTGACGAGACACTTTTATAAAAACGACAAAACGCACCATGTCTCCGGAATAGAGAGGCAGGCTGACAATGGCGTGCGAACTATTAATTCACACCACCCATCACATCCCCGAGCAGCAGATACTGGGCGTGCGCCACATGGAGGGGCAGGCAGATAACGCCATGCCGGCTGCTTATCACCACCGCCCATCACATCCCCATACCGCGCGTGCGCCACATGGAGGGGCAGGCAGATGATGCCGTGCCGGCCGCTAATCACTACCGCCCGTCACATCCCGAGCAACGGAAACTGCGCGTGCGCCACAGTGCCTGGCCGGCGCAGGAAGTGATGCGTGCACTGACGGAAGTGAGTTGCTGCTGGCTTGACATTGTGTCGAGAAGACGCTGAAGCTTCTTTCCAGCGCTGGAGCGCGTGTTTTTTTCCCGTCATGTCAATAACAACAGACGTGTTTGTCTGTCAGCTGGCAGGTAATGGACCCCAGTGCTGCTTCATGTTGCGCCTTGTCGGTGGAGAACAGGGTTAGCTTGGGCTCTGATGGAGGGAGCAACAGGTGACTGGAAGGCAGTGGCTGCAATGTTGTTATACCCAGGAAAATTCTCCGTTTGTGCGGCCTTCTGATGAAATGTATGAGGTTGCCAGAACGGGTTATCTATTGCGTTTATTTTTCATACTAGCATTGGGTTGTGTAGCCTACGCAGATGTTTTGTTCAACGAAAGCAGAACTTTGCCAATGTGTGCACACTACTTTGCCCATGAGTCTCCGACTGCCATTAACAATTCTATTGCTTGATGATTGCCGAATGGCGGTTGCTTTCCGAATTAAGAATATGAAGATGATTGAACAAGCCACCTAGATAATTTGCAAATTTTGGATTTTAATGTTTGAAAAATAAGTTAGGCATTGTTTCAAGTTCTGCTCCAACCAATTTGAAGGTAAAATAAGTGTGAGAATACTTTTCCAAAGTGATCTCGCATCCAAATCATACAATACAAAATAATTAGACTAGTTATGTGGCTACATTTGGATAATTCTACAGCATACATTGAGGTAAAGCATTATTATCAGTACTCACTTGTGTTGGGCTACTAGAGGAGGTTTTTAAATGTGAAGGCAGAATGGTGAGTGTTAGTCAGGTAGTGCAGGAGTCCCCTAAGTCTATTTTGCTTGCCATTTTAGATACTGGTGAGGGTGATGGTTCCTGAGGGGAGCGCAGCCAGAGGAACGTCTGTGGCACCACAGCTGACTCAGCTGCACAAGAGGGGATCATGATGGTGGCACAGTGGTTGGCATTGCTGGTTCACCATGCCAGAGCCCCAGGTTCAGTTCCGACCTGGGTTGACTGAGTGAGCTTTGCATGTTCTCCCCATGTCTGCATGGGTTTTCTCCGGGTGCTCAGATTTCCTCCCACAGTCCAAAGATGTGCAGTTTAGGTGGATCGGCCATGATCAGTGCATGGGAATAGGTTGGGAGAGTGGTCCTAGGTACAGTACTCTTTCGGAGTGTCAGTGCAGACTCAATGGGCCAAATGGCATCCTTCTGCACTGTAGGGATTCTATGTGAGGAAGAAGAGTGGAAGACCAGCAGTTATGGGGGATTTGATAGTCTGTAAATCAGACAGGTGTTTTTTGTTTAAACGTGACTCCAGGATAGTATGTTGCCTCCCAGTGCGAGGGTCAAGGATTTTTGTGGGGGACTTCCGGTGGCATTCGTGAGCGGAGAGGCCGCACTAAAGAGGTTCCAGCTGGTCCACAAAATCGCGGTCCTTTTCAGGGGGTTCTCTGGGTTTCAAAAATTTTTTTTTAACATCCCCAAAGTATGTCCTGCCTCCCTTGCCCTGCACAAGCATCAAAACACCATTCCATGGAGCCGGAGAGGTAAAAGTGCGAGAGCGGAGAATCTGGTCCCAGTGAGTACAGCAGAACAGCTACACATGGAGAAGGAGGAGTGGGGATCCCGACTTTGTTCCCCAAGAAACAGCTGGAAAGTCGGAGGACCAAAAGAGGATAAAACTTACTTTTTTCACCTCTCCTGAAAATTTGAATTTAAAAAAATCGTTGGGCGTTTAAAAAATTTTTTTTTTTCAAAAAGTAGAAGCAGAACCGACACAAGGAACAGAAGGGGCCAGGGGCGAACCCACTCAGACGAGCCGACCAGCGCATGAGGCGACGGAGCGGAAGTTTCGCCGCAACAAAACGAACAAGAGGAAATTCCCCCTGTTCCGGGGGTAACTGGAAGGTGTCCTTTGCCATGGCACTGAGGGAACATCAGCAGGAAATCAAGGCGGAGGTTAGAGCAAACATGGAGGCTGAGGTGAAGGCAGCAGTGGCCAAGGCGCTGGCGGAGATGCAGCTCGCCCTGGGCAGAGCAGAAAAGATACTGGAAGCCCAAGAGGCAACCATTAAGGAGCTGGAAAAGGCCGCAACCAAATCACGGCACTGGGGAAGGAGGTGGCAAAGCTGGTCACAATGCAGGGGAGCCTGAAGGGCAGAGTGGACAATCAGGAGAACCGCTCGAGAAAGCAAAATGTAAGGATTGTGGGCCTACCAGTGGGGATCGAGGGCAGAGACACACTGCATACGTGGCCGAGATGCTGGGCAATTTAGTGTGGAGGAAAGCCTTCCCCAACCCACCAGAAATGGACCGAGCACACCAGTCGCTGCGCCCGAAACCCAAGGCCGGGGAGCAGGCAAGAGCAGTTGTAGCTAAACTGCACCGGTACCAAGACAAGGAAGCAATCCTCCACTGGGCCACACAAAACAAAATCTGCCAATGGGAAGAACACAACATTCGGCTTTACCGAGACATTGGGGCAGACCTAGCCAAGCAATGGGCCCAATTTAATAGAGCGAAAGCAGCCTTTTACAAGAACGGCGTACGTTTTGGTCTGCTGTACCCAGCGAAACTCTGGGTCACATACCAAAAAAAAGAGTACTTCTTCACAGGCCCCGCCGAAGCAAACAAGTTGTCGAGGCATGCGGGCTGGAACACCGACAGCAAGGGTAGAAATAAGGAGCCTCCTGGCAAGGAGAAACAGCACGCCGACGGGAGGGGGAGGGGTGAGGCAACACCTAGCCCCAACCCCACGGAGAGCACATCCTGAACAAAAATAAAACCACTACCCGAGGCACCACTTCAGGTGGGAGACCATGGCCCAGCACGAGGGAACGAGAGTAGCGGAGAAGGGAGAGCAAGTGAGAGGACTGCAGGGTAAGATGGGGTAAGAACGGGCAGAAAACCGTAGAGATCGGGGAGGGAGAAGCGAGACAGTAACTCCCGAGAGGGGGGTTCACCGCACTAGCAGGAAAGCTTGCGCCACGGCACGCAAAAAAAACAGGCCGCAGCGTGCCCCCAACAGGGGGGGGACAGTGCAGGGGGGGGGGCGCACTCAACAGAGGCGGGAGAGCAAACTGGGATAGAAACGGGGAAAAGAGGGACAAAGGAGGGGTAACTGGGAGAGGGGGATGGTGGGAAGGGAGGCATCGGGGGGGGGGAAGGGAGGGATCGAGGGGACGACACTGGGAAGAAGAGATAAACAAGTCTAGTAAGAGAACAGCAATAAGACTATTAAGTGCCACAAACAAGGGCTTGGATCAAGGAATAACTGCAAGCAACCACCCACTATGGTCTCTGGGGTGAAGGGAGGCCCCGGAGTGCAGGGGAGTACCACGTGGTAGACTCAACGTTGGTGGCCATGTTGGGTGCCCCCTGGACAAAGGGAAACCCCGGAGCGCAGGGACCCGACTGCATAGGGAGAGCAGTGACAGTGGTCATCCTGGACGGCCCCCTAACATAGGGAAACCCTGGGGTGCAGGTGCGCATACAAAAGGTAAGTATAGTTAATCCCACAGAAACGGGGGAACGAAACCCCCCACCAGGATAGTCACCTGGAACGTAAGGGGACTCAACGGCCCAGTGAAAAGATCCAGGGTCTTCACCCACCTAAGAAACATGAAAGCTGACATAGTCTTCCTCCAAGAGATTCTCCTGAGAGAACAGGACGACTGTGGGTAAGAAAGACTGGGTGGGACAGACCTACCATTCCTGCAACGGGACAAGGGCCAGGGGGGTGGTGATACTGATCAGCAAGGGGACGATGTTTAGGGTGACAAAGAAGGTTACAGAACCCGGGGATGGTACGTCATGGTCAGCGGGGCCCTGGACGGGGCACCGGTAGTACTAATTAACATGTACGCACCCAACTAAGGTGACACGAACTTAATCAAAAAGACCATGGCAGAAATCCCCGACATAACGACGCACTGACTAATCATGGGGGGGCGGGACTTCAACTGTGTACAGGACCCAATGACTGACAAATCAAACCCCAAAACAGGGAAAACCTCAAACATGGCAAAGGAACTTGGTCGTTTTATGGAACAGATGGGGGCGGTGGACTCCTCGAGGTTCACCCACCCAGCGGAGAAGGAGTTCTCCTTCTCCCCAGTACACAATGTATACACCAGAATTGCCGACTTTGTGGTGGGGAAAACGGTGCTTCCGCAGCTGGACAAAGTGGAATACTCCGCAATTGTGATATCCGACCAGGCTCCACATTACATGGACGTGAGGTTGGAGACGGGCAGGGCTCAACACCCCACATGGAGATTAGACATTGCCCTACTAGCAGACAGGGCCTTCAACGAAAATATATCGCAGGCCATAGCAGAGTACACAGAACAACCAAAACGGGGAGGTCTCACCCTCCACGGTCTGGCAATTGCTGAAGGATGTAATAAGAGGGGAAATTATCGCTTTCAAATTATCAAAGAGATAGGGAGGAAAGGGCGGCTAGGCAGCAGCTGGTCAACTCCATACTGGAGGTAGATCGTAAATACTCCGAGGCCCCGACTGTAGAGCTCCTGGCGGAGATGGAAGAGCTACAAAGGAACTTCAATCTGCTCTCCACTAGGAGAGCAGTGCACTAACTCCGCCAGGCACGGGGGACCCTATACGAACACGGAGACATAGTCTGCCTGTTGACACCAGCCGAGAAAGCAGGCAGCCGCCAGAGAAATTGCACAAATCATGGCTAGCAGAGGCACATTAGAAACAGAACCAGAAAAGATCAACAAAACCTTTTGAGGCCTTCTTTCTACCAAGGGCTGTCCACCTCAGCCCCCAACAGGGGAGTGTGGGCTGAAATGGTTCCTTAACAGACTGGATGTGCCAGTTGTGGGGGAGGGCAGAAACCTGGGCCTGGAAGCTCCACTAAGCACTGGGAGAGATCATGGACTGCATTAGCTCCATGCGGGGGGGAAGGCGCTGGGACCAGACGGTTCCCGGTGGACTTCTACAAAAGATTTGCGACAACACTGGCCCTGCACCTGGGGGAGGAGATGGTTACAAACTCGCTGGCTAGGGGCACACTGTCACTTATACGAACACAGGCATCAATCTTGCTGATACCTAAGAAAGATTAAAAACCCTCTCACTGCTAAACGCAGATGCCAAAATCCTAGCCAAAAGGCGAGTAGACTGCGTACCAGAGGTGGTCGCAGAGGACCAGAGGGGCTTCGTCAAAGGTAGACAGCTGACCTCGAACATCAGGCGCCTGCTGAATGTGATAATGACCCCATTCGGGGGGAGAACACCAGAGGTGATCGTCTCCGTGGACGCAGAAAAGACCTTTGACAGGGGTCGAATGGAAGTACCTCATAGAGTTACTGGAGTGGTTCGGGCTTGGAACAGGGTTCACCAGCTGGGTAAAGCTCAAAAACAACATTCCCATGCCGAGCGTATGGACAAACAACACCAACTCAAGATACTTTAAGGTGCACAGGGGTACTGGACAAGGATGCCCACTGTCCCCGCTACTGTTTGCTCTAGCGATCGAACCATTCGCAATCGTGCTCAGAGCAGCAAAAAGCTGGAGGGGAACCCGAAGGGGAGGCAGAGAGCACAAAGTCTTACAGTGCAGATGACCTGCTCCTCTATATTTCGGAGCCACAAAGCAGCATGGAAGGAATCATCACGCTCCTGAAAGAGTTTTTGAGCAAAAGCGAGATCTTCACAGTACATCCACAAGAACTGGGGGTAGCACAAATGGGACAGCCGTTTAAACAAGCCCGACACGGCCTGGGGATCCAAATAGCCCATGACTGGAAAGGCTAACTTGACTTTCTCCAGACAGAGAAAGCTAGCCATGTCCAATAGCCAGGTCTCCGCCTTCGGGGGCTTTGAGTCCCTCCATGCTAATAGTATCCGTCTCCGGGCTACCAGGAAAGCAAAGGCCAGAACGTCTGCCTCTTTCTCCTGGATTCCTGGGTCTTTTGACACCCCAAACATTGCCACCTCTGGACTCGGCGCCACCCTTGTTTTTAACACTGTGGACTTGATGTCCGCAAACCCCTGCCAAGATCCCTGAAGCTTTGGTCATGCCCAAAACATGTGGACATGGTTCGCCGGTCCTCCCGCACATTTCGTGCACCTGTCCTCCATTCCAAAGAATTTGCTGGCGCCAGGCCACTGTCATGTGAGCCCGGTGAACGACCTTGAAATGTATCAGGCTGAGCCTAGCACATTTTGCGGACGCGTTGACTCTACTCAACATGCCTGCCCAGAGACCATCCTCTATCTTGCCTCCCAGCTCCCCCTCCCACTTGTGCTTCAGCTCCTCGGTCTGCGTCTCCTCCAACCCCATAACCTCCTTATAAATGATGTGGAGATGCCGGCGTTGGACTGGGGTGAGCACAGTAAGAAGTCTTACAACACCAGGTTAAAGTCCAACAGGTTTGATTCAAACACGAGCTTTCGGAGCGCGGCTCCTTCCTCCTTATAAATGTCTGAGACGCGCCCTTCTCCTACCCACCCTCTGGAAATTACCCTGTCCTGAATCCCCCTTAGCGGTAGGAGCGGGAAGGTTGACACCTGTTTACAAAGGAAGTCCCGCACCTGCAGATACCTGAATTTGTTTCCCCTCACCAACTCAAAACTTTTCCTCCAATGCCCTCACACTCTGAAAGCTCCCCTCTATGAACATATCCCCCATCCTGTCAATCCCATTCTCCGCCATAACCGGATCCCCCCCGTCTACACTCCCCGGGGCAAACCGGTGATTATCACAGATTGGGGCCCAGACCGATGCTCCCATGTGCCGCCTCCACTGGCTCCAAACTCTCAGGCCGCCACCACCATTGGTTCCACAAGGTGGAGTACCTTGCCGGCGGGAACGGCAGAGGCAGTGACCAATGCCCCCAAACTGGTACCCTTGCGTGAAGCTGCCTCCATGCGCACCTATGCCGACCCTTCCCCCCACCCTTTCCTGATCATGGCTATATGGCAGCACGGTAGCATTGTGGATAGCACAATCGCTTCACAGCTCCAGGGTCCCAGGTTCGATTCCGGCTTGGGTCACTGTCTGTGCGGAGTCTGCACATCCTCCCCATGTGTGCGTGGGTTTCCTCCGGGTGCTCCGGTTTCCTCCCACAGTCACAAAGATGTGCAGGTTAGGTGGATTGGCCTTGATAAATTGCCCTTAGTATCCAAAATTGCCCTTAGTGTTGGGTGGGGTTACTGGGTTATGGGGATAGGGTGGAGGTGTTGACCTTGGGTTGGGTGCTCTTTGCAAGAGCCGGTGCAGACTTGATGGGCCGAATGGCCTCCTTCTGCACTGTAAATTCTATGATATTTGCCCCTGGTAATAGTTCTAAAATTTGGCAGCGCTAGCCCGCCCTCTCCCTGACTCCGCTCAAGCATTACCTTCCTTACTCGCGGGGTCTTGCCCGCCCAGATGAAGCCCATGATGACTGTTGACCCGCTTAAAAAGGACCGCGGAATAAAGATGGGTAGACACTTGAGATACAAATAGGAATCCCTGGGGGACCGTCAACTTCACCGTTTGCAGCTTCCCAGCCAGAGACAACAGAAGCGCGTCCTGTCTCTGAAACTCATCCTTCATTTGGTCCACCAGTCGGGCCAGATTCAATTTATGCAGCCAGTCCCATTCCCTCGCCATTTGGATGCCTAGGTACCTAAAGCTTCCCTCTACTAACCTAAACAGCAGCTCACCCAGTCACTTCTCCTGTAACCCTCACCTGGACCACAAACATCTCACTCTTTCCCATATTAAGCTTATACCCCGAAAACTGGCCAAATTCCCCGAGAGTCCTCATGATTTCTTCCATCCTCTCTATTGGGTCTGAAACATACAGAAGCAGGTCATCCGCACAGAGCGAAACCCTGTGCTCAACCCCAACCCCCGGACCAGTCCACTCCAGCCCCATTGCCAACGGCTCTGTAGCCAGCGCAAACAACAGTGGGGAGAGGGGCACCCCTGTCTCGAGGACCTGCAAAGATGGAACACACTCCCGCTCTCCCTCGCGGGGAGAGTCCAGACGATCAAAATGAATGTACTGCCCAGGTACCTCTTCCTACTTAGATCTATCCCGATCTACATCCCCAAGACCTCTTTCAAAGCACTAGACAAACTAATCATGGCGTTCATATGCGGGGGTGGGGGAAGAATTCTAGGATCCCAAAGAAGGTCCTACAAAAAACAAAATCCAGGGGTGGGGCTAGCCTTCCCAAACCTACAGTTCTCCACTGGGCGGCGACAGCCGAGAGAATAAGGGGATGAATCAAGGAGCCAGAAGCAGAGTGGGTGCGGGCGGAGGAGGCCTGCTGCAAGGGGACCTCCCTCTGGGCCCTCACCACGGCAGTGCTCCCATCCCCACCCAAAAAACACTCCAGCAGCCTGGTGGTGATAGCCACTCTCCAGTCAACTACGGCAGCAATTTGGCATAACCAAAATGTCGGATAAAGCTCCCATCTGCAACAACCATAGGTTCACACCAGTGCTGACTGATGCCACCTTCAAAAAGTGGGGACAGGATGGAGGGACATTGACAGTCAGGGACCTATATATGGACGGCAGGATCGCAATACCGGACACACTGAGAAATTCCAGCTAGCCAGGGGGAAAGAGCTAAGATACCTGCAACTCAAAAACTTCCTACAAAAGGAGGCAAGGATGTACCCACAACCGCCACGACAGACATTCCTGGAAGAGTTACTGGACGCAAATATCCTCGGTAAAGTAAACTGTAGCGACATGTATGAACGACTGGTAGAAAGGGCCAACACCGTACTGGACGCAACAGGAAAGAAATGGGAGGGAGACCTGGGGATTGAAATAGGCTGGGGACTCTGGAGCGAAGCACTGCATAGTGTCAACTCCACCTCCACGTGCACAAGGCTCAACCAGACACAATTAAAGGCGGTACATAGACTCCACTTAACAAGAACTCAAATGAGTAGGTTCTTCCCGGAGGTGGAGGACAGATGTGAACGGTGCCAAGGCGGCCCGCCCAACCACGCCCACATGTTCTGGTTTTGCCCCGGACTTGATGGGTACTGGCTAGCCTTCTTTGAGGCAATGTCCAAAGTGGTGGGGCTGAGAGTGGAGCCATGCCCGAAAGTGGCGGTCTTTGGGGTATCAGACCAGCCAGATGTATTTATGGGGAGGAGGGTGGCTGCCCTTGCCTTTGCCTCCCTGATCACCCAACATGTTCGTGTTCGGCTGGCGGTCAGCAGCACCACCCAAAGCTGCAGACTGGCTGTCCGACCTCTAAGAATCTCAAAATGGAGAAAATCAAATTCGCCATCCGAGGGTCGATCGACGGCTTCCACAGAACGTGGGAGCCATTCACCCAACTGTTCCGGGACCTGTTTGTGGCCAACAAACAAGCAGAAGAATAGCCAAGGTGTGAGATGGAGGGAAAGACCCGGGTGGTGTGGGGGCGGGGGAGGAAATGAACAGCTAGACCAGGGGTGGGCAAACTACGGCCCGCGGGCCGCATGCGGCCCACCAAAGGTCTTTATGCGGCCCACCAAGATCAAGTCATAAAAAAAAATTAATGGGGGGGGCTGTTGGGTTACTGGTATAGGGTGGATACGTTGACTTGAGTAGGGTGATCATTGTTGAGCACAACATCGAGGGCCGAAGGGCCTGTTCTGTGCTGGACTGTTCTATGTTCTATATGAGGCGCCCAGAATCATAACCGGGTGAAGCGCCATTTTTGAAAAGTAGAGAAAAAGAGTGCTAAAGGCAGGATGCCGCCGGGGGAAGCGCTGAGGTATATGCCGCACGCTAATTGGTTACAACAGGGACTATTAATTAATATACTATGCGGCCCTTTAAAATTGTGAATTTCTGAATGTGGCCCTTGCACGGAAAAGTTTGCCCACCCCTGAGCTAGACCCAAGAGAAAAGAAAGGTGAACCACAGGAGAAGGGGGATGGAGCAGAAGTGGGAGAGGGAAGAAGGAGCAGACAGGGAACAAGAGAGGGAAACCAGAGAGTTGCCGGGGGGGGGGTAGGCGAGGAAATGAAAGCCGGGGGGAGAGCATGGGAAATGACGACAAACTCGGCAAATACAGTAACAGAGAGCAAGAAAATGCTCAGTGCACTTGGTCAACAAGATCATATTCTGCAATTTGTTCATGACTTGACGCAGGCATGTCAAAACCAGTGTACCAATGTGTTCTCACATTATCGCCATATAATGTGAGATAATGAGTAAATAGGGAGAAATAGACAATGTTGGCAATGGGGATAATGTAATTATCTCAGAGGCTTTAGACATTGCGGGTGGGATTGGTCCCTCACAAGAACATGCAACCTTTGATAGGAAGGTGAAATGAGCAAAATTACCTGATGGAGGCTGTGTATGCCTGATGTCTCGCATGGTTGGAGCACCAAAATATGACAACTGTAGAATAGACTAATGTTTATTGTGAAGTAATAATAATAATCGCTTATTGTCACAAGTAGGCTTCAATAAAGTTACTGTGAAAATCCCCTCGTGCCATTTAGCATATAGTCTGCACTCTACGTTTTACATTGTCAGAGTTGTATGACAACAGCCATACTTATCTACTTGAAAATGCATCCACTACACTCTGACACTTTTAAAGTTATTTCTACTTAGACATAGAAGGAATGGCTTAAACATGACCTGACAAATAACGCAGTTAAGCCAAGCAGGGTATTTAAGGCTTGGAAAAAAAAATATTTGTACGATTTGATTTTTTTTTTAATGTGGGCAATCGCCTGGATGGTGGGAGGCTGAGTCCCAACTATGTCAAGATTGATTGCAACCCTCTCTTGCTTTAAGATGCTCATTAAAAACCTACCTGTTTGACCAAGCATTTGATCATCTGACCTAATATCTTAATGCTTTGCTGTCTGCTTTTTTTTCAAAATGTTCCTGTGAAGTACCTTTGGGTGTTTTTACTACATTGAACTTGCTATATAAATGGCAAGTTGTGTGGTTCATGCCATTGCTAAGAAATAGAGATGGGCATAATTCAGGTTGTCCCAACTATTACTGCAATTGTAGCGATGGAATTTAGTGACTTGATCCCAAAGGAAGAGCCCAATCAAGTGATAGTCTGTTACGGCATAATTACTTTGAAAGAGTGAAAAAAGCTATGTGTACAAACCCCATACAAGCTTGTCTTGATCATTCTTGCACCATCGCAGTTTATATTGATGAATCAGAGGCAACAGTACTGTAGAGTCTTATTTATTATGTTGTAATTAATATCATGAGAGATTGACAAAGATTGTTTTGTTTGGATGTTGCAAACGCTGCAATTAATATTTGTATCAAACTGTATTTTTGGGATGTTCTGACCATGAGCCCTATAGTGTGATTGTGTTTGACTCATGATGAAGACATGCATCTGTTATGATAAAGCGTTGCCCTACAAAAATACAGTGTGCTAATGTCATTTTGCTTTCCAAACTGGGACGATTAGCATGCAGGAATAATTGCAGTTTCAATCCTCACAAGTAGTGCTTTGATAATACTCGTCCGTGTTATCTTCAATAGGGAGAGTAATGCAATTTTGTCTATTTCAGTTCATGGTAGTCCCTTTTGGTCCAGTGATCACAAACATTTTTTTTTACAGCTGGCTGCTGTTTAGATTCCTGTGGCAAGTTTATTTTGATACGTGCGTTGCATACGGAGTTCAAACGGGGTTTCGACCTGTGGGCTGAGTCAAACTAACCTTCAACACACAAAGCCATGCTTTGTTCAGATAGCACATTGCATCTGACTATTGCAACAAGTCATGGCAACTAATAAAAGTGTGCTTAAGTGGCTGGATCTGTGCATTGAGTTCACCCCACTTTCATTTCTACTCCAAAGGATAATTGCCAGTTTTGTTTATGGGGAGGAAATCTGCCATTCCTACCCAATCTGGCCTATATGTAACTCCAAACCCACAGCAATATGATCGACCTTTAACTGCTCTGCTGTGAAATAACCTAGCAAGCCGCTTATTTACATCAAATCGCTATGCAAAAAAATAAAAATAACATTTTACAGACCACCTGGCATCAACGTAGGCAGTGGATATGACCAGTGTAGCCAACCCTGCAAAGTGCTCCTCACTAACATCTGAGGACTTAAGCCAAAATTGAGAGAGCTGTCCAACAGACGAGCAACAGCCTGATATTGGCTGACAGGTATGATTCTATGAATATGACAATGTTCCAGAGACCACTGCCCCATCCCTGGGTGTGTCCTGTCCCACCAGAGGTGGTGTTTCTGTGGCATACCTTTTGGAGGGAATGACCCTGAAAATGCTCAAATTGATTGGATCCCATGATGTCTCATGACACAGGCCAAACATGGGCAAGGAAATTTCCTGCTGATGATCTCCGAGATAGGAAAACAGTGCTTTTTTTTTTTTGTTGCTTCTACCAAATGGTATTCAAAGGTATGGAACATACTCTGGGTGAGGCACTTCAATTAATATCAACAGGAGTGGCTTTGTAGCAGTATGAATGACCAAGCAGGCCAGTCCCTGAAATACATAGCTCCCTACTAGGTCTGTGGCATCTAGTGAGAGAACCACACTTGGGAAGAAGCCTTCTTGAGCTCATACTCGCCAATCTAACTTGCAGATTAATTTGTCCATGACAGTGTTGGTAGGAGTGACCAACGTACAATCGTCATGGAATGGAAGTCATATCTTTACACTGAGGGCATCCTCCATCATGTTGTGGAGCGCTAATTTTTTGTTAAATGGGACAGCTTCTGAACAGAACTAGCAGTTCAAAAATTGGGCATCCATTAGGAGCCGTGGACCATCACCAGCAACATAGAACATAGAACACTACAGCGCAGTACGGGCCCTTCGGCCCTCGATGTTGCGCCGACCTGTGAAACCATCTGAAGCCTATCTGACCTACACTATTCCATTTTCATCCATATGTCTATCCAGTGACCACTTAAATGCCCCGAACAGGTGCCGGAATGTGGCGACTAGGGGCTTTTCACAGTAACTTCATTTGAAGCCTACTCTGACAATAATTTTTTTCATTTCATTTCATTTCAAATGCCCTTAAAGTTGGCGAGTCTACTACTGCTGCAGGCAGGGCGTTCTACACCCCTACTACTTGAGTAAAGAAACTGCCTCTGACATCTGTCCTATATCTATCACCCCTCAATTTAAAGCTATGTCCCCTCGTGTTGGTCATCACCATCCGAGGAAAAAGATTCTCACTGTCCACCCTATCTAACCCTCTGACTATCTTATATGTCTCTATTAAGTCACCTCTCAGCCTTCTCTCTAACGAAAACAACCTCAAGTCCCTGAGCCTTTCCTCGTAAGACCTTCCCTCCATACCAGGCAACAAAATGATATTCCACACAACCTGTAGCCTCGTGGTCTGGCATATTCCTCACGCTGCCATTATCATCGAACTGGAGATCAACCCTGTATCAATGCAGAGTATAGAAAAGCCTGCACAGTTACCTAAAATAGGTGGTCGAGAGCTTATAAAATTTAAGGCAGATTATAAAAGAGTTGTAGTTTAGATATGATGCATGAGCTAAATAGAAAGCAAAAGCATACAACCTGTGTCAGTTGAGAGCAGTATACTGATCCCAGAGGACAGATGGATCACGCGGTGTGTTTTGATTTTTGTAACTTGTGGGGCAGAATTCTGCCCTCCTATCTCTTCCTTTATCTTCCCTGGTTCATCTTCCATGTGAAGAAGGCAACTATATGACTAATACTAATCTCCTTGCATCCAAGCATCTGTTAATATATTTTATTTCTAGTGGCTTGTTGTTTACCCTATGTTAATCACTTTAGTTCTGGCTAATAACCGCTGGACAAGTAGCCAGGGTGGCCACCTCTCTCCTTCTACATCACTCTAGCTTGTGGTCACCTTTTAGCTTACCTTATGCTGAGGGCCGTTTGATAGTCCTTACTGGACAAAAGAGTAAAAGAAGCCAACCTATCGGCTTAGTGTCAACTTGAAAGCCTGAACGAGGGAACCTTGACGTTTTTCGGGACTGTTTGTGTTTTTCCATAGAAAAGAAACCGCCTTCCGCCAGAAAGCCTCCTGCTGTGCATTCAGTAAGTACACAAGCATGCCTAAAAATAAGGTAATGCTAAAACAGAGGACTACATAGGCAGCACGGTAGCATTGTGGATAGCGCAATTGCTTCACAGCGCCAGGGTCCCAGGTTCGATTCCCGGCTTGGGTCATTGTCTGTGCGGAGTCTGCACATCCTCCCCGTGTGTGCGTGGGTTTCCTCCGGGTGCTCCGGTTTCCTCCCACAGTCCAAAGATGTGCAGGTTAGGTGGATTGGCCATGATAAATTGTCCTTAGTGCCCTAAATTGCCCTTAGTGTTGGGTGGGGTTACTGGGTTATGGAGATAGGGTGTTGACCTTGGGTAGGGTGCTCTTTCCAAGAGCCGCTGCAGACTCGATGGGCCGAGTGGCCTCCTGCACTGTAAATTCTATGATAAGCAGGATGCTATTGGCAGAACTAAGTAATCTCACAACCAGTGGGTCAGATCAAAAGTCTGCAGTCTTGCCTTTTGCCACTGTGTAGAGCGGTGGACAAATAAATAACTAACACACTGTGGAGGAGGCTACGTGATCAGCCCCACCCTCAATGGTGGAAGAGCCCAGCATGAGTGCAAAGGACAATCCACTTCAGCTTCCTCCTGAGGTCTGTGCCATCACAGATGGTAGAACCCTCACGAGTATTGACAGTCCGAGAGATCTTGGTGTACAGGTCCACAGGTCACTGAAAGTGGCAACACAGGTGGAGAAGATAGTCAAGAAGGCAAACAGCATGCTTCCCTTCATTGGCTGGGGCACTGAGTATAAAAATTGGCAAGTCATGTTGCAGCTGTATAAAACCTTAGTTAGGCCACACTTTTAGTATAGTGTTCAATTATGGTCCCCACACTACCAGAAGGATGTGGAGGCTTTGGAGAGGGTGCAGAAGAAATTTACCAGGATGTTGCCTGGTATGGAGGGCATTAGCTATGAGGAGAGGTTGAATAAACTCTGTTCTCTCTGAAACAACGGAGGTTGAGGGGCGACCTGATAGAGGTCTACAAAATTATGAGGGGCACAGACAGAGTGGATAGTCGGAGGCTTTTTCCCAGGGTAGAGGGGTCAATCACTAAGGGGCATAGGTTTAAGATGGGAGGGGCAAGGTTTAGAGGAGATGTATGAGGTAAGTTTTTTTTTTAACACAGGGTAGTGGGTGCCTGGAACTCGCTGCTGAAGGAGGTGGTGGAAGCAGGGATGATAGTGACGTTTAAGGGGTGTCTTGACAAATAATGAATAGAATGGGAATAGAGGGATACGGATCCTGGAAGTGTAGAAGATTTTAGTTTAGACGGGCAGCATGGTCAGCCGTCTTGGAGGGCCGAAGGCTTGGAGGTCCCTGTGCTGTACTTTTCTTTGTTTTTTGTTCTTTATGCCAGCTCCAACTAATTAGTTTCAGTGCGGTGATATCAAGAAGGAGTTATATTGGAAGGTCAGATGGGCGGATAAGTGGCAGATGGAAGTTAACCCTGAAAAGTGTGAGGTGATACACTTTGGAAGGAGTAATTTAACAAGGAAGTATACTATGAAAGGTCTGGCACTGGGAAGTTCCGAAGAATAAAGGGACCTTGGCGTGTTTGTCCATCGATCTCTGAAGACAGAAGGGCAGGTTAATAGGGTGGTGAAAAAGGCATATAGGACACTCGCTTTTATCCATCAGGGCACAGATTAGCTCTGGTTTAGCTCACAGGGCTAATCGCTGGCTTTTAAAGCAGACCAAGCAGGCCAGCAGCACGGTTCGATTCCCGTACCAGCCTCCCCGGACAGGCGCCGGAATGTGGCGACTAGGGGCTTTTCACAGTAACTTCATTGAAGCCGACTCGTGACAATAAGCGATTTTCATTTTCATTTCATTTCATTTTTCAATTTTCATTTCATTACAAAACAGGGAGGTCATAATAGACCTGTGCAGAACTTTGGTGAGGCCACAACTGAAATACTGTATGCAATTCTGGTCACCACATAATAATCTTCATTGTCACAGGTAGGCTTACATTAACACTGCAATGAAGTTACTGTGAAAATCCCCCAGTCGCCATATTTCGGGCACACGGAGGGAGAATTCAGAATGTCCAAATTACCTTTCCAGCACGTCTTTCGGAATTTGTGGGAGGAAACCGGAGTTCTGCCAATAGCATGCTACTCAGCATGTATGTAGTCCTCCGGAGCACCGAGAGGAAACCCACGTAGACACCGGGACAGTGTGCAGACTCCGCACAGACAGTGACCCAAGCTGGGAATCGGTCCTCGGACCCTGGCACTGTGATGCAACGGTGCTAGCTACTGTGTCGCTCATTATAAGAAGGATGTAATTGCACCGGAGGTGGTGCAGAGAAGATTCACCAGAATGTTGCCTAGGATGGAACATTTAAGTTATAAAGAGAGGTTAGATAGGCTTGGGTTGTTTTCTCTGGAGCAGAGAAGGCTGAGGGGTGACTGATTGAGGTGCACAAGATTATGAGGGGATTGGATTGGATTTGTTTATTGTCATGTGTACAGAGGTACAGTGAAAAGTATTTTTCTGCGTGCAGCTCAAACAGACCATTTAGCACATGAAAAGAAGAGAGAATACATTATAGGGCAACACCAGGTGCACAGTGTAAATACCTAGACACAGGCATCAGGCAGCACGGTAGAATAGTGGTTAGCACAGTTGATTGACAACTCCAGGGTCCCAGGTTCTATTCCCGGCTGGGTCACTGTCTGCGAAGTTTGCACGTTTTCCCCGTGTCTGCGTGGGTTTCTTCCGGGTGCTCCGGTTTCCTCCCATAGTCCAAAGATGTGCGGGTTAGGTGGATTGGCCATGCTAAATTGCCATTCGTGTCCAAAAAGGTTAAGTGGGAGTTACTGGGTTACGGGGGTAGGGTAGATACGGAGGCTTGAATAGGGTGCTGTTTGTAAGGGCTGGTGCAGACTTGATGGGCCGAATGGCCTCCTTCTGCACTGTAAATTCTATGATTATTTGGTGAAGCACACCAGTGTAGTATTAATCAGATCAGTCCATAAGAGGGTCATTTAGGAGTCTGGTAACAGCGGGGAAGAAACTGTTTTTGAATCTGTATGTGCGTGTTCTTAGACTCCTGCCCGATGGAAGAAGTGGAATGACAGGGTGGATAGGGAGCAGCTGTCCCCTTTGTTGAAGGGTCAGTTACGAGGGGACACCAGTTCAAAATGATGGGTTTAGGGGGGATTTGAGGAAAACCCTTTTTTACCCAGAGAGTGGTGGCGGTCTGGAATGCACTGCCTGGGAGGGTGGTAGAGGTGGGATGCCTCACATCCTTTAAAAGGTACCTTGACGAGTACTTGGCATGCCATAACATTCAAGGCGATGCGCCAAGTGCTGGCATGTGGGATTAGGTGGGCAGGTCAGGGCCTTTAATGCGTCGGTGCAAACTCGATGGACCTCTTCTGCACTGTAGTATTCTGTGATTCTGAATGCAGCAGGTTTTATGGGTCCTGATAACATTCCAGCTGAATACATGTGCTGCACAACTAATTGTACCTCTAACTAAGGTGCTCCAGTGTAGCTTTAGCATTTGCATATTTTTAAGTAAGTGGAAAATTTCCGTACCAGCCTCCCCGAACAGGCGCCGGAATGTGGTGACTAGAGGCTTTTCACAGTAACTTCATTTGAAACCTACTTGTGACAATAAGCAATTTTCATTTCATTTCCCACATATGTCCTGTGCATAAAAAACAGGACAAATCCAATCCGGTCAATTACCATCCCATTAGTCTACTCTTAATCATCAAAGTGATGGAAAGTGTCATCGATGGTACTACCAAGTGGCACCTACTCAAAATAATCTGTTCACTGCTGCTTAGTTTGGTTTCCATCAGAACCACACTGCTTCAGACTTCATTACAGCCTCAATCCAAACATGGACAAAAGAGCTGAGGTGAGAGTGACTGCCCTTAACATTAAGGAAACATTTGACTTCATGTGGTATTGAAGAGTCCTAGCTAAATTGGTGTTGATGGGAATGGGCAAACTCTTCCCTAGTTGGAGTCATACTTAGTGCAAAGAAAGATGGTTGTGATTGTTGGAAGCCACTCATCTCAGTCCCAGGGCATCGCTGCAGGTGTTCTTCAGGGGAGTGACCAAGGCCAAAGCATCTTCAGCTACTTCAATGATCTTCCCTCCATCATAAGAGAAATGGGGAAGCTTGCTGATGATTTCACAATGTTCTCAATTCCTCCGAAAATGAAGTGGTCTGTGTCTGCATGCAGCCAGACTTGTACAACATTCAGGCTTGGACTGATAGAAACATAGGAAAAATAGGACCATAAGGAGGCCATTTGGCCCTTCAAGGCTACTCTGCCATTCATTTGATGATGGCTGATCATCCAACTCAATAGCCTAATCCTGCTTTTCCCCCATAACCTTTGATTCCCCCCCCCCCAGGAGAGGCCATTCGGCCCTTCAAGCCCGCTCCTCCATTCATTATGATCGTGGCTGATCATCCAACTCAGTAGCCGAATCCCTCTTTCCCCAATATCCTTTGATCCCCTTCGCCCTAAGTGCTATATCTAACTGCTTCTTGAAACCATGCAAAGTTTTGGACTCAACTACTGCCTGTGGTAACAAATTCCACAGGCTCACCACTCTCTCTCTCTGGGTGAAGAAATTTCTCCTCCTCCCTGTCCTAAATGGTCTACCTCGTATCCTCAGACTGTGACCCCTGGTTCTGGATACACCCACCATCGGGAACATCCTGCATCTACCCTGTCCAGTCCTGTTAGAAGTTCTTAGGTTTCTATTAGATCTGCCCTGATTCTTCTGAACTCCAGCGAATATAATCCTAACTGATTCAGTCTCTCCTCTTAACATCAGTCCTGCCATTCCAGGAATCATTCGCTACACTCCCTTCCTCAGAATGGGAGACCAAAACTTAACACAATATTCCAGGTATGGCCTCACCAAGGCCCTGTATAATTACAGCAAGACATCCCTCCGCCTGTTCTCGAATTCTCTCGCAATGAAGTCCAGCATACCATTTGCCTTCTTTACCGCCTGCTGCACCTGCATGCTTACCTTCAGCGACTGGTGTATGAGGACATGCAGGTCTCGTTGCATGTTTCCCTCTCCTAAATTATGGTCATTCAGATCATAGTCTGCTTTGTTTTTGCTGCCAAAGTGGATAACCTCGCATTATCGAAATTATACTGCATCTGTCATTCATTTGTCCACCCAATCAACTTGTCCAAATTACACTGAAGGATCTCTGCATCCTCCTCACAGCTCCCCCTCCCCCAACTTGGTGTCATCTGAAAATATGGAGATATGACATTTGTTCCTCATCTAAATCATTAATATATATTGTGAATAGGTGGAGTCCTAGCACCGATCCCTGTGGTACCCCACTAGTCACTGCCTGAAATTTGAAACGACCCATTAATTCCTACTCTTTGTTTCGTGTCTGCCAACCAGTTTTCTATCCATCTCAAGACACTTGCCCCAATCCCATGTGCTTTAATTTTACACCCTAATCTTTTATGCGAGACTGTCAAAAGCCTTCTGAAAGTCCAAATGTACCACATCCACTGGCTCCTCTTCATCAATTCTACTGGTTACATTTTTGAAGAATTCCCGTCTTCGAGCATGGTTTTCCCTTCATAAATCCATGCTGATTTTGTCTGATCCTGCCATTGTTTTCGAAGTGCTCTGCTATAAAAGTTTTGATAATGGATTCTAGATGATAAATGGCAAGTAACATTCACAAAACACAAGATCTGGAAAAGACCATCTTCAATAAGATAGAGTCAAACATATTCTCCCATACACTTTCAATGACCTTATCAGATCTGCGGTTCACCATTGACCAGAAACATAGTGGACCATCTGTGACTACAAGAACAGGTTGGAATGTAGGTGTTCTGTGGTAAGTGATTCACCTCCTGACTTCCTTAGCCTTTGCACTATCACAAGCCAGGAAAGTGATGGAATCTTTCTACTTGCCTGCACGAGTGCATTGAGGAAACAAGAAACTCTACCATCTTTGATCAAGAAGCCAAATACATTGGCACTCTTTCCACCACCTTAAATATTCAATCCCTCCAAAACCTGTGTACAATCATTGCAGTCTGCTATCTTCCAGTAATCATTCATGGTTGTGGCAGGATTGCAGAGCTTTGACCTGAACCATTGGCTTTGGGATTGCTTATCTCTGTTTATCACATGCTGCGTCTGCTGTTTGGCATGCAGTTGGTTCTGTTTTGTACCTTCACCAGGTTGGATACTCATTTTTCTAGGAGGCCTGCTGCTTCTGCTGCTCATGGCATGCTCTCCTGCACTCCATTGAACCAGGGTTAAACCCCTGGCTTGATGGTAATGGTAAAGTAGTGTGTACATGCTGGGCCATGAGGTTACAGATTGTGGTTGTACACAATTCTGCTGCTCATGTAGACCCACAAAACCTCAAGGTTCCCAGTTTTGATTTGCTAGATGTTCTAAATCTATCTCCTTTAGCTCTCTGGTAGCGAAGATGGGATGCTGTCCCCACAAGGACTTTGCAGCAGGCACTCCTACCAATACTGCCAGAGACAAATGTATCAGCAACAAGTGGGTCGGTGATGTTGCACGTTTTACTTGAGTGTATTACGCGTTTATTGGAGTGTATTAACACGCCTCCGTTTAAAGGCCGTGTGCTTAACACTGCTACAGCTCTGTGTGTGTATTTTCAGCTCGGAGTCGCCAGGTGCCGTATATAGACACCTCACAAGTATTTCAAGGTCAGGTTCAAAGTAATAAAACTATACACCGATTAGTAAGTTCCAACGATCAATATTTATTATACAAATATAATAAATACGCATGCACACGCTAAAGACTAATACCTATTTCTACTATTAAACGACTAAATACTTATCTAAGTAGGAACCAGCAAGGTCAGGGGACAAGGCCTTTGTTCCTTTCTGGGCTGCACCTTCTGTTCGTTACTAGTTGATTAATGTATAGGCAATGCTGGGTTCACGTAGCGAGCGTCGTTTTGGCACTTACTGAACGATGGCTGGTGCTCAACGGCTGGTGATGGGAGACAGGATCAACGGCTGGAGTCGGAGTCAGGATACAACAGCAGATCTGGGTCGAAGTCAAAACAGCAGTCCAAGCCGGAGCCAACAGCGGAGCCGGAGCAAAAACAGACAGAACCATGTGCGGGGTCTATCTTTATAGGGCCCCCAATGTCCGTGCCTTTTCGGGGTGGGCCTTTACCTGCCATGTATCGATTGGATCATTTCCCAATCGATGTCTTACAAATCCCCCAATCTGAGGGTCTCTTCTCGATGGGTGGGGCGGTCTCTAGGGTCTTTTGTGATGGATACTTCTGGTGCCGTTTCGTCTGGGCGTCCACTCAAAGTATCCATTCAAACCCAAATGTTGCTATTGTGTGTGCCCAGATCTGGATTGTCTCATTACTATGCAAAGCGTTTTGCTATTTACACCTTTGGTTGAGATCTTCCACCTGGACATAAACCAGTTTTGCTACGTGCAGAATGCTAATTAGCCTTTGCAGACTGTTTGTCCTGGCTAAACTGTTTTCTCCCTACAGTCTTAGCAGTTCTCCATTTTGTTAGCCCAGTGTCCATCTTAGGTGGCTACAGTGAGGACAAGGTGAAGTAGACTTTTCTCTGCCGCCGGCCTGGTCTAGCAGGACTCGTCCAAATTGGTAATCGTGGTACTACTGAACCAACCCCTTTTGGTGATGGACGTTGAAGTCCTCCACTCTGAGTATGTTCTGTGCCCTTGCCACCAACAGTGCTTCTCCAATTGGTGTTCAACATTGAGGAGTACTGATTCATCAATTGAGGGGAGAGAGTGGGTAGTAGGATGGTAGGGGGTTCCCTTGCCTATATTTGACCTGTTGTCATGAGGTCTGGAGTCAATATTGAGGATTCTGAGGGCAACATCTTCTGGACTGTACATCACTGTGCTGCTACCATTTGGACTGTAAAGACACACAATTTTGGACTGTAACCCAAAACAATGTTTTTTCAGAAAAAAGGTTCATCTTTCTGGCAAATGCAGAAATTGTATTGAAGCAGAAGGTGCTGACAGTAAATCAGAAGAATTTTTAAAAATTTCTTCAAATAGTAAATGCTGCACAGTTCAATACTTGGAAGAAATGAAAGCAAAATACTGTGGATGCTAGAAATCTGAAAGAAAAACAACGTGCTGGAGAAACTCAGCAGGTCTGTGGAGAAAGAAATAGTTAACATTGCAGTCCAGTATGACTGTTCTTTGTATTGGACTTGAAATGTTAACTCGGTTTCTTTCTCTCCACAGATGCTGCCAGGCATGCTGAGGTTTTCCCGTATTTTTAGTTTCTATGGCAATAATTAGAAGCCTGGACGAATAATCCAGAGAACACAAATTCAAATCCCATCAGTCCAGTTTGAGAATTTGAATTTGGTTTTAAAAAATATCTGGCAATATAAAACTGGTGTGAGTAGGGATTGCCATAAAATGCATCTGGTTCATTATGGAAAGTAGCCTTCTGTTCTAATTGAGCAAACAACACAATGACATCAAACAGTTAGAGTTGCATTTCAAGTAGTAAAGCCACCACTGCCTTCTCAGCGCAGCTAGGGTTAGAATCTAACCGTTCGATAGTATAAATACTGGCCTGGTCAACAATGGCCGCATCAAGAGTCACATTCAGCTTGCTTGAAACTGAACAGGACAAAACAATACAAAAGAAAATGCACAACTGTTGTACAGTTTTCTGGTCATCAACCAAGATCAAAGACATGATGCAAAAATATTCCATGGCACAACATTGACACGTTTGGTGCACACTGTTTGGGCCTCACAATTGCCAAGACCTAAACAAAACATAATTGAACAACATCCGGTGGCGGCCATGGAGTGAGTGGCTCCCCATTTGGTGGCTCCCGCTCGAGGTAGAATTTTCTGGTCCTTCCCCAATTTGTGGTGTGTTTTGCTGACGATTGATGCATAAGAACTGAAGGATTGCAATACTCAGGTGGGGCCGGTTTATGGCTCACCAGAGGAGGAGTGCAACAAGTAAGAGGCAGCAGCTTGACCATGAGAATAATTGAGGTGCGACACAGAAAAAGATGTCAGAAGGTGCTGGGGCATCGTTGCCCGCCCAGTGGTCTACAGAGCAGCTCGTGAACATTAAAAAAAAAAAAAAAAAATTTTATTCAAATTTTTGCATAATATCAACAACAAAAAGACATACATTTTTTTTTGTTTACAAAGAACAGAAAGAACAGTCCCCCCCCACCCCCCCGCATACACAGCGGAAGTGATAAACTAACACCCATCATTCCCCCAAAACATCTGCCCGTCCCTTCAATAGACAGGACAGAACCCCCCCCCCCCCGCGTATACACAGAAGAGGAAATTAATTAATTTTTAAAAAAAAATAATTTTTATTACGTTTTTCACAAAATATAAACAAAACAATATTAACAACATAACCATTGTAAAAACCCAAGAACACACCCACCCCCCTACAAAAGCAACTACTAAATCGAAAACAAAAAAAAGCAAACAACAGAAAGGAAAGAGATAACACCCGCCACATCCCACAAACCATGGACACACTTCTCCCTCCCACCAACCCAATCTCCCCCCCCCCCCCCCCCCCCCCCGGGTTGCTGCTGCTGCCGGCCTATTTCCCTACCGTTCCGCCAAGAAGTCCAGGAAAGGCTGCCACCGCCTAAAGAACCACTGCACTGATCCCCTCAGGGCAAATTTCACCTTCTCCAATTTGATAAACCCCGCCATATCATTGATTCAGGCCTCCACGCTTGGGGGCCTCGTATCCTTCCATTGAAGCAAGATCCTCCGCCGGGCTACTAGGGACGCAAAGGCCAGGACACCGGCCTCTTTCGCCTCCTGCACTCCCGGCTCCACTGCAACCCCAAAAATTGCGAGTCCCCAACCTGGCTTGACCCTGGATCCCACCACCCTCGATGCCGTCCTTGCTACCCCTTCCAAAATTCCCTCAGCGCTGGGCATGCTCAAAACATATGGGCGTGGTTCGCTGGGCTCCCCGAGCACCTAGCACACCTGTCTTCGCCCCAGAAAAACCTACTCACCCTCGTCCCAGTCATGTGGGCCCTTTGCAGCACCTTGAACTGTATGAGGCTAAGCCTCGCACAGGAAGAGGAAGAATTCACCCTTCCCAGGGCATCCACCCACGTCCCCTCCTCAATCTCCTCACCCAGCTCCTCTTCCCATTTACCCTTCAGTTCCTCCACCGAGGCCTCGTCTACCTCCTGCATTACGCGGTATATGTCCGAAATCCTCCCTCCTCCAATCCACACCCCCGAGAGCACCCTGTCCCATACCCCGTGTGGGGGCAGCAAGGGGAACCCCTCCACCTGCCGCCTGGCAAACGCCCTAACCTGCATGTACCTGAACATGTTCCCCGGGGGGAGCCCAAACTTCCCCTCTAACTCCCCCAGGCTCGCGAACCTCCCATCCACAAACAGGTCCCTCATCCTCCTAATACCTACCCTGTACCAGCCCAGAAATCCGCCATCGATGCTCCCTGGTACAAACCGGTGGTTCCCCCGTATCAGGGACTCCATCGAGCCCCCACCTCTCCCCTATGCCGTCTCCATTGCCCCCATATTTTGAGGGTAGCCGCCACCACCGGGCTCATGGTATACCTCGTAGGAGGGAGCGGCAACGGCGCCGTTACCAGCGCCTTCAGGCTCGTGTCCACACAGGACGCCATCTCCATCCTCTTCCATGCTGCCCCTTCCCTGTCCATTACCCACTTACGCACCATCGCTGCGATGGCAGCCCAATAGTACCCACAGAGGTTGGGCAGTGCCAACACCCCCCCCATCCCTGCCCCGTTCCAAGAACACCCTTTTCACCCTCGGAGTCCCATGCGCCCACACAAATCCCATAATACTCCTGTTAACTCTCCTCAAAAAGGCCTTCGGGATAAGGATTGGAAGGCACTGGAACAGGAACAAAAACCTCGGGAGCACTGTCATCTTGACGGACTGCTCCCTACCCGCCAGTGACAGCGGTAACATATCCCGCCTTTTGAACTCCCCCTCCATTTCCTCCACCAACCTTGTGAGGTTGAGATTGTGCAGGGCCCCCCAGCTCCCAGCCACCTGGACTCCTAGGTACCTGGAGCTCCTCCCTGCCTGCTTCAGTGGGAGCCTACCAATCCCTTCCTCCTGATCCCCCGGGTGCACCAGGCACAACTCGCTCTTGCCCAGGTTGAGCTTATACCCAGAGAAGCCCCCAAATTCGCTTAGAATCCTCATCACCTCCGGCATCCCCCCCAACGGGTCCACCACATACAGCAACAGGTCGTCCGCATAAAACGACACTCGATGCTCCTCCCCACCCTGCACCAGGCCCCTCCAGTTCTCCGACTCCCTCAACGCCATGGCCAGGGGCTCAATTGCCAACGCAAAGAGCAAAGGGGACGGGGACACCCCTGTCTCGTCCCCCGGTACAGCCGAAAGTACTCCGACCTCCTCCTATTCGTGGCTACACTCTCCATTGGGGCCTCATAAAGCAACCTCACCCAACGGACAAACCCCTCCCCAAACCCAAACCTTTCCAACACCTCCCACAGATACCCCCACTCAACCCTATCAAAGGCCTTCTCCGCATCTAATGTCACCACTATCTCCGCCTCCCCTTCCACAGCCGGCATCATAATGACATTGAGGAGCCTTCGTATATTGGTATTCAACTGCCTTCCCTTCACAAACCCCGTCTGGTCCTCGTGAATTACCCCCGGCACACAATCCTCTATTCTTGTGGCTAAGATCTTTGCCAGCAGTTTGGTGTCTACATTTAGCAGCGAGATTGGCCTATATGACCCACACTGCAGAGGGTCCTTGTCCCGCTTAAGGATCAAGGAAATCAGCGCCCGTGATATAGTTGGGGGCAAAGCCGCCCCCCTCCCTTGCCTCGTTAAAGGTCCGGACCAACAGGGGGCCCAACAGGTCCGCATACATTTTCTAAAATTCGGCCGGAAACCCATCCGGCCCCAGCGCCTTCCCCGACTGCATGCTCCCTAACCCTTTAACAGCTCAATCGGCGCCCCCAGTCCCTCCACCTGCCCCTCCTCCACCTTTGGAAATCGCAGCTTGTCCAAGAAGCGCCCCATTCCCCCCCTCCACCTGGGGTTCAGACCGGTACAGTTCCCCATAAAAGTCCCGAAAGACGCCATTAACGTCTACCCCCCTCCGCACCACCTTCCCAGCTCTATCCGTCACTCCCCCAATCTCCCTGGCCGCGTTTTGCTTTCGGAGCTGGTGTGCCAGCATCCTGCTCGCTTTCTCCCCATATTCATACACCGCCCCCTGTGCTTTCCTCCACTGAGCTTCTGCCTTTCTGGTGGTCAGTAGATCGAACCTGGCCTGAAGGCTACGCCGCTCCCCCAGCAATCCCTCCTCCGGAGCCTCCACATATCTCCTATCCACCCTCACCATCTCCCTTACCAATCTCTCCCTCTCCCTCTGCTCCCCCCTCTCCCTATGGGTTCGGATGGAAATCAACTCCCCTCTAATCACCGCCTTCAATGCCTCCCAGACCGTCCCCACTCGGACCTCCCCGTTATCGTTGGCCTCAGGGTACCCCTTAATACACCTCCGAACCCTCCCAGCCACCTCCTCGTCTGCCAGCAGCCCCACCTCCAAGCGCCAGAGCGGACGCTGGTCCCTCTCCTCCCCCAGCCCGAGGTCCACCCATGATCCGAAATGGCAATGGCAGAGTACTCAGCATCCTCCACCCTCGAAACCAGCCCCCTGCTCAGGACAAAAAAATCAATCCTAGATTAGGCCTTATGCACGTGGGAGAAAAACGAGTACTCCCTGGCCCTTGACCTCGCAAACCTCCAGGGATCCACCCCTCCCATCTGATCCATAAACCACCTCAACACCTTAGCCGCCGCCGGCCTCCTACCCGTCCAGGACCTGGATTAGTCCAATGGGGGATCCAGCACCGTGTTGAAGTCCCCCCCCCCCCCCAAATATAATCAGGCCCCCACCTCCAGGTCCGGAATGCGGGCCAACAGGCGCCGCATAAACCCCACATCGTCCCAGTTTGGGGCGTAAACATTCACCAACACCACCCGCTCGCCCTGCAGCTTACCACTCACCATCACATACCTCCCGCCACTGTCAGCCACCACATTTAACGCCTCAAACGACACCCTCTTTCCCACCAGGATCGCCACCCCCCGATTCTTCTCATCCAGCCCTGAATGAAATACTTGGCCCACCCACCCCTTCCTCAGTCGAACCTGGTCCGCCACCTTCAGGTGTGTCTCTTGGAGCATGGCCACATCCGCCTTCAGCCCCTTCAAGTGCGCAAACACCCGGGCCCGCTTGACCGGCCCGTTCAGCCATTCCAGGTTATCAGCCGGATCAGAGGGTTCCCTGCCCCCTCCCCTGCCGACTAGCCATAACCCAGCCACTGGCCAGCATCCCCGCTCGGCCTGTTCCCCACGGCGGCAACTCCCCCCAGCACCCCTTGCATACTCCAGCTCCTTCCTGGCCATTTCAGCAGCAACCCGGTGGTACCCCCCCCCCCCCCCCCCCCCCCAAAAAGGCTAGGACCCCTCCTAGCCGCGCCCCTCCCTCCGTAGCACTCCCGTGAGCCAGCTAACTTCTGCTGACCCCGGTGACTCCCGCCACACCACCGACCCCTCCCCACGTGGGACTACTCCTCCTCCTTCGTGCCCATCAACTGGCCCTCCCCCCCCCCCCCGCTCTTGCGCAGGAAAATAACAACCAGCAAAGGCTCGCGCTTCTCAGCCCCAACCCCGCCCCCCCATCATCCCGCAGCGCGGGAAACCAGAGAAAAGCCCGCGCCTTTGCCCTGCCCAACCCCGCCGCCTCAAGGGCAACTCCCATTGCCAGTCCCCACCACCAGCACCCCGCACTCCCAGTTTACCTCCCTGCCCGAACCCGTCCACCAGACCCATACATAAAGACATCGCCTCACCCACCCTGAAGCCAACACACATCCTGCATTAAACAGAGAACCCCCCCCCCCTCCAGTGAAAAAATTAAACACAGTTACATTTTCATACAAAACCCTGACCCTCAGTTTGAGTCCAGTTTCTCGGCCTGCACAAAGGCCAACGCCTCCTCCGGGGACTCAAAATAATGGTGACGGTCCTTGTAGGTGACCCACAGACGTGCCGGCTGCAACATGCCAAACTTCACACTCCATCTGTGGAGCACCGCATTCGTCCGGCTGAACCCGGCCCTCCGCTTAGCCACCTCCGCACTCCAGTCCTGGAAGATCCGCACCTCCGTGTTCTCCCACTTGCTGCTCCGCTCCCTCTTGGCCCACCGGAGCACGCACTCCCGGTCAACGAACCGGTGAAACCGCACTAACAGCGCCCGCGGCAGCTCATTCGGCTTGGGCCTCCTAGCCAGTATTCTGTGGGCCCCCTCCAACTCCAGGGGCCCCTGGAAGGACCCAACTCCCATCAACGAGTTCAGCATAACGACCACATAGGCCGCCAGGTCCGACCCCTCCAGCCCCTCCGTGAGGCCCAGGATCCGTAAATTCTTACGCCTCGACCGGTTGTCCAGCTCCTCGAACAGCTCCTGCCACTTTTTATGGAGTGCCTCGTGCATCTCCACCTTCCCCGCGATGGCCGCAGCCTCATCCTCCCTTTCGGAGGCCTGCTGCTGCATCTCCCGGTTTGTGGCCCCCTGGGCTGTCTGAGTCTCCATCAACTCTCTGGTGGTAGCCTTCAGCGACTCCAACAGCTCCACCTTAAGCTCCTGGAAGCATCGCAGAAGAGTCGCCTGCTGCTCCTGCGCCCACTGCCTCAACTCCTCGAGGCCTCTGCTGGCCTCATAGTCACATAGGCCCCCAAATCCGAACCTTCCAGCCCCTCTGGGAGGCCCAGAATCCGCAGGTTCTTCCGACGGGCCCGGTTCTCCATCTCCTCCAGCCTCGCTGACCACTTCTTATGGAGCGCCTCGTGTGACACCTTCACTGCCAGGCCCAGAAGTTCATCCTCGCTCTCCGAGGCCTTTTGTCGAAGCTCTCGGATCTCCGCACCCTGAGCCGTCTGGGTCGCCATGAGCTTGTCCAGGGAGGCCTTAAACAGCTCCAGAATCTCTGCCTTCAGCTCCTTAAAGGAGAGCTGAAGCAGCTCCTGCTGCTCCCGCGCCCACTGCTGCCGAGCTGCTGCTTACCCGCCCGCCGCCATCTTTCCTTTCCTGCCTCGCACCTTTTTCTGCTCCAAAGCCGATTTTCTAGTCCAGGCCATCCACCGGTGGAGAATCTGAGAAGGAGTGTTCCCACACGGGGAAAAGTCCAAACAGCACCACTACGGCCCCTTAAAAGAGCCCCAAAGTCCGAAAATAGCGGGAGCCACCAAACGTGCGGCTTAGCTCCGCATCACCACAACCGGAAGTCCCCAGCTCGTGAACATGTGGGACAACCAGTTCCAGCAGCAGAGGAACGAGGCCT